>NC_081762.1:3467365-3489865 GCF_963082965.1 Carassius carassius | reverse complement strand
TTAAAACCAGTGGATAGCAACGTTTTTGAGGCTTTTTGCACCATATGCAAAAAAAAAGGATTCAGCTAGGTACAAAGGGGAATGAAGGCATTAGAGTCTCATGCCAACTCTTCCAAGCACATGAACGCTCTCAATGAACAAAAACAAACTTCTTCCATCGCCTGCGTGTTTCAACCAACTAGTGTTAGCCAGCTAGCTGCTAATGTGCCTGAAGCGGCAGCAGGAGCTAATGTTAAGGCGGGCGTACACGGTGCGATTGTTTGCTGTCGTACGAGTTCGCATGCGATTTTTTTCAATCGTGTGGAAATCGCGTATGGTCGCGGCTCCTATCATTTGCGATGAATTACGAGCCGAGCAGAGTGTCTTACGAGCGCTTCCCCACCTCCCTTTCATTTTTAAACATGTCTAAAAAGTTCGTGAGCTATCGGTTTGAATTCGTGACATGTGTGCGGTTGAACGAGCCGATTTGTTGATTTATCTGAAGTTGACCAATCACGAACTAGGAAAAACAACAGAAGAAGAAAGACAAAGACGGCAGCGCCACGGGAATGTGGACTATTGACCAGGAGGATATACTCGCTGAAGTCTGACAGGAACAGCGAGCGCTGTATGATGTTTCTTGCAACGTGTTCCAATGCCTTTTTAGTTCTCTCTCTCTCTCTCTCTCTCTCTCTCACACACACACACACACGGATATGTAGTTTACAGGGACTCTCCATAGACGTAAAGGTATTCTATACTGTATATCCCCATACACTACCTCTATCCATCACGGAAAATGCATGTTTAAAATTTCTATTAAACACCGTATAGTATTTTTTAAAGCCATTTGGTTTAAGAGGTCACAGGAATTGTCCTCACAAACCATGTTTACATTGTAATACCTATTTCAGATATTTATAAACCATATACAAGAACACACATACACAGGTTGACCAAACGTCCCGGTTTCCAATTGCTGAAAAATAACTTGTAAGTTACGTGTAGGAAACATTAACGGCTTGTATCAATATTTCACATGCAGTTATGAGAGAGGGAGAGCAGTTATATTAGGCGCGTTCGACTTGAAGCACCGCTGCACAGAATGATCACCTGTATGACATCGAAGTACCGCGAGAGCGATTCGAATGCATTGGATATGTGTGCTCTCTTATCGCTCTCGCGGTACTTTAATGTACAGTGATCCGTCTGTGCGTGCAGCGGTGCTTCAAGTCGAACGCATCTATCAACTTCATGCGATTGCTTCAGGAATTCGCAGGTTGTAAAATCGTGTCGTATATCATCTAGTGATGGCAAAATCGAGGCCTCGTGAACCAATGAAACAGTTGAACCAAATGTGCCATATTGTTTCGAGGCTTCGAATCAATCCGACACCCGTCTCAATGGTGACACCTAGTGGTCACTTGCAGGTGTTGATCTGAAACAACCTTGACGAGCCATTAAAAAAATGTGTTGTTTTTTTATTATTATTATTATTATAATGTTCTAATATGTGAAGCTTGTAACCTATAGGCTCCTCACTGTGCATAATGTTATTTTGGTCATGAAAAATGAATATTAATAAAAGAAATCAAGCCACAATGTCTCACTTTTTTAGAGATTTTTATTCAAAAATATTAATTTATCTGCTGTGGAAGGACTTAGCCTACTTCTTTTTTTACAGATAATTTCTCCAGCCTTTGAAAAAATCCTCTCACAAGGGACACTTGTTGCTGGCATACAAAGATATTTTTTTGCAAGGACATACAAATGAGGAAAGATTACTGCTCTCTCTTTCCAGTATCAGAATCAGAATCAGAATCAGAAATCAGAATCAGAAAGAGCTTTATTGCCAAGTATGCTTGCGCATACAAGGAATTTGTTTTAGTGGCATAAGCTTCCAGTAAACAGACACACAACAACACACAGAAAAAAAAAAAAAAAAAAAAAATTACGGGAGAATTACAAATTGGCAAATAAATAAGTGTATAAACAATTGTGCTATAAATGATAATGGAATAGGATTGAGTGAGATGCAGGAATGTTCTAGGATGGAGGGGTAACAAATAAATATAAGGATATTGCACATTTTTGCATAAGCATAAGTTTAAGTGGGAAACATTTAACTGTTCATGAGGTAGATTGCCTGGGGGAAGAAACTATTCTTGTGCCTTGCTGTTCTTGTATTTGCGGCTCTGAGGCGCCGGCCAGATGGCAAAAGTTCAAAGATGGGGTGACTTGGATGTGAGGGATCCAGAGTGATTTTCTGAGTCCTTTTCCTCACTCTGGATGTGTACAGTTCTTGGAGGGTGGGCAGGGGAGCACCAATAATCCTTTCAGCAGTCCGAACAGTTCTCTGTAGTCTTCTGATATCTGATTTTGTAGCTGAACCAAACCAGACAGTAATTGAAGTACACAGGACTGACTCAATGACGGCTGAGTAGAACTGTTTCAGCAGCTCCTGTGGCAGGTTAAACTTCCTCAGCTGGCGAAGGAAGTACAACCTTTGTTGGGCTTTTTTCACAATGGAGCCAATGTGATTGTCCCACTTCAGGTCCTGAGAGATGGTGGTTCCCAGGAATCTGAATGACTCCACTGCAGCCACAGTGCTGTTCATGATGGTGAGTGGGGAAAGTGCATGGGGGTTTCTCCTTAAGTCCACAGTCATCTCCACTGTTTTGAGCGTGTTCAGCTCCAGGTTGTTAAGACTGCACCAGACAGCCAGCTGCTCAACCTCCTGTCTGTAAGCAGACTCGTCACCGTCCTGGATGAGGCCGATGACTGTAGTATCGTCTGCAAACTTCAGGAGCTTGACAGAGGGGTCTTTAGAGGTGCAGTCGTTGGTGTACAGGGAGAAGAGCAGAGGGGAGAGAACACATCCCTGAGGGGCACCAGTGTTGGTGGAGCAGCTGTTTGACATGAATTTCCCCAGTCTCACTAACTGTTGCCTATCTGTCAGAAAGCTGGTGATCCACTGACAGATAGAGCTAGGAACAGAGAGCTGGGTCAGTTTGGTCTGGAGGGTTGTTGGGATGATGGTGTTGAAAGCCGAACTAAAGTCCACAAACAGGATCCTCACACAAGTCCCTGTTTTATCCAGATGTTGCAGGATGAAGTGCAATGCCATGTTGATTGCATCATCCACGGACCTGTTTGCTCGGTACGCAAACTGCAGGGGGTCCAGTAAGGGTCCAGTGATGTCCTTCAGATAAGCCAGAACCAGTTTTTCAAACGACTTCATGACGACAGACGTTAGAGCCACAGGTCTGTAGTCGTTAAGTCCTGTTATCTTGGGTTTCTTTGGAATGGGGATTATGGTGGAGCGTTTGAAGCAGGAAGGCACTTCACACAACTCCAGAGATCTGTTGAAGATCTGTGAAAAGATGGGGGCCAGCTGGTCAGCACAGATTTTCAGACAGGCTGGTGTAACGCCATCTGGGCCTGGTGCTTTTCTTCTTTTGTTTTTCTTGAAGACCTGGCGCACATCATCTTCACAGATTTGAAAAGCAGGAGGTATGGAGAGGGGGATTGCAGGAGGTGTTAATGGTTGTGTAGGGAGATGGTCAGAGTGGGTGTTGGGGGTTTCAAATCTACAATAAAACTCATTCAGGTCGTTAGCAAGTCGTTGATTAGCCTCAGTGCAAGGGGATGGTGTCTTGTAGTTTGTGATGGCTCTCAGTCCTCTCCAAACTGAAGTAGAGTCGTTGGAAGTAAACTGGTCTTCCAACTTTTTAGCATAGGTCTTTTTAGCCGCTCTAATCTCTTTGTTCAGTGTGTTCCTGGCCTGATTGTACAAGACCCTGTCCCCATTTCTGTAGGCATCCTCTTTGGCCTGACGAAGGTGTCTGAGTTTTACTGTAAACCATGGCTTATCATTGTTGAATGTTAAATAAGTCCTGGTAGGAATGCATATATCCTCACAGAAACTAATATAGGATGTTACAGTCTCTGTGAGTTCGTCCAGATCGGTGGTAGCAGCTTCAAAAACGCTCCAGTCTGTGATGTCAAAACAAGATTGTAAATCCTGCTCTGTTTCGCTGGTCCATCTCTTCACAGTCTTTACTACAGGTTTAGCAGATTTAAGTTTCTGCTTGTAGGTCGGTATAAGATGAACCAGACAGTGATCAGAACGTCCCAAAGCTGCTCGTGGAACAGAGTGATATGCATCCTTTATTGTGGTGTAACAGTGATCCAGTATATTACTGTCTCTGGTGGGACAGGTAACATGCTGTCTGTATTTTGGCAGTTCACGGGAGAGATTGGCTTTATTAAAGTCCCCAAGAATGATTAAAACAGAGTCCGGGTGTTGTTGTTCTGTGTCTGTGATCTGATCAGCGAGTTTCTGTAAAGCTGAGCTCACATGTGCTTGAGGTGGAATGTAAACACTAACCAGAATGAGCGAGTGAAACTCCCGCGGCGAATAGAACGGCTTGCAGTTGATAAACTGCGTTTCTAGATCAGGACAGCACATCTTCTTTAACACAGTTACATCTGTACACCACCGTTCATTGATGTAAAAGCATGTCCCGCCGCCGCGCGATTTCCCCGTTGATTCTGCGTCGCGATCCGCTCTAAACAGCTGAAAGTCCGGCAGATGGAGTGCGCTGTCCGGTATGGCGTCATTCAGCCAGGTTTCCGTGAAACACAGAGCAGCAGAGTGAGAGAAATCCTTATTTGTCCGAGAGAGCAGAAGGAGTTCGTCCGTTTTGTTGGGTAGAGAGCGGAGATTTGCGAGATGGATGCTAGGCAACGGCGTTCGAAATCCGCGCTTCCTGAGTCTGACGAGCGCTCCCGCTCGCTTTCCCCGTCTGCGCGTCCTGAAGCGCTTGATCAGCGCTGCTGCTCCTCCGATAACAATGTTCAGTAAAACGTCTGTATAATAGAAATCCGGAAAAATATCATGTGGTGTGTTCTGCCGAATGTTCAGCAGTTCATCCCTGGTGAAACTGATCGTGTTTGTTAAACAAAAAACAGGAAAAACGAACAAAAACAGTACAAACACTGGAGAGCCAAGCACTGAAGCAGCCATGTGCGGCGCCATCTTGGATTTGTCTCTTGGATTACTTGGATTAGTAAGTTAGTGGATCATGAGTTCTGGGCAAATACGCATCGTTGATGTATTTTTTCACTTCCACTGTGGCATCAGCTGTAGCATTGTGTATCATCTTGGTTTGATGGATGCGAGTATCAAAAAGTTCCCATAAACTGTCCTGTGTTTCTACTGGTGTTGATGTTGATGGTGATGGTGATGATGATGATGATGGGTGTGATGTTGACATTTCTGGGTCTGAATAAAAATGAAAACAGCAATTAGTAACAAATCCTAAACTGACGGCATATATGAAGGATATATTATATTACATGATTCAGATTACATAACATAACACAGACTGAAACTGCTCACCAGGATTTGTGTTTGAACGCATCAGTGAAGCACACTGAGTGGGGTACCTAATTGAACAGTTGATTCCTGCGTTGCATTTCCTTTTTTCTGTGCAAGCTTGTGCTGCAACATCCTGTACAGTGGTATAAACTTTGAAGCAGACACTCTCTTTTCCTCTGACATCTCTGTTGTTGCGAGTTTGAATGGTTGCAGTATTGACAATGATTGTTGAATAATGTCATAATCAATACTTGTCAGGGGAGCAGTATCATTGTTTAAGTTGGAAAGTGCAGCAGCCACTGGTTCACGTTGGTCATACAAGCGCTGTAGCATGTCAAATGTGCTGTTCCATCTCGTGTCAACCTCCTGTATCAGTTTCAGAGTTGGTCTTCCCATCAAGCCCTGCATCTCCACAAGCTTGTCCTTTGCTTTGCAGCTGGATCTGAACAACCCCACTATCTTTCTGGCCTTCTGGCGTATTTCATTGATGACTGGGGTTTGATCTAGTGCCTTTTTCACAATCAAATTTAAAGTATGAGCAAAACATGGGACATGGCGAAGGTGGAGTAGCTGGGCACTTAGGATCATGTTAGATGCATTGTCAGTCACCATGCACTGAACTTTGGAGGTTATTCCCCACTCAGCCATTAGCAAGGCTTTAGCCTCCATGAGATGCTGGGCTGTGTGGGTTTGGTAAAACCTCCTTACACCCAGTACAACAGTTGCCATTTTTGCCTCTGGTGTTATGTAATGGCAAGTCACACCAAGATATCCATCCATATTAATGGAGGACCACATGTCAGCTGTAAGGCTAACAAATTCGGCCTTTTGTAGGTCCTCCATTGTCTTCTCCTTGGCTTTGTTGTACTTTTCGCTGACCATTATTTTAAGCACCTTCCGGGATGGGAGGACATAGCTTGGATCAAGCTTGTTCACAAATGCCCTGAATCCCTCATCGTCCACGATGGTGAAGGGCTGCAGATCCTTCACCACCATGTTTATAAGAGCCTCATCCAATTCCCTCTGTCTGACTTTTAAAAGAGAAGACAAAACATACTTTCAGACAAATACATTGGAAAAATACAGCTTCAATTAGTGCACATCTATTAAAAGTATAGCCTACTGGTTCATTATTTGGAAACCTTCCAGTGTTTATAATCAGTGCTTTATATAACTTATAAACTTTATAAACAGTGTCCCAAAAGGTTGTAATTATATTTCAATTATAATTATATCCCAAACAATGCATACCTTGCTTAGATGGCCCAGCAGTGTCAGTAGCAGGCCTAGGTACAGGGGGAATGCCATCCTCTGCACCCTGCAAAATGGCAGGATGAGTGCTCCTCAAATGGCGCATCATGGATGATGTATTGTTGCAGTAGGCTAGCTGCCGATCACAATACACACATCTCACTTTATTTGGGGTTTCTAAATGGAAATGCTCCCACACCACAGATGTACGGCATCTCTTCTGGGGAGCTTCCATTTTATCTATCTATCCAAATCTATCTATCTATATATGAATCGATCTATGTATCTAGATATGTATCTATAATCTATGTATCTATATATGTATCTATCTATAATATATGTATTTATATATGTATCTATAATCTATCTATATATGTATCTATCTATAATATATGTATTTATATATGTATCTGTAATCTATCTATATATGTATCTATCTATTAATCTAGCTGTCTATATATATTTATATCTATGTATCTATTAATGTGTCACTATATGTATACTCTGTCTGTCTCTAGCCTCTCAGTCAATGTGTTGTGTAAATTTAAATGTAAGTCTAAATTGCCTATAACTAATCAAATCGCACTATGTCACTATATCACCAAAAATCCGCTATCTCAAAGTCAAACTCCTCTCACAAAAACCCACGAGGTCAAAATGCGTTTATTTCACTTTTATACAGATGTGCGATTGTGTGGTCTGTTCCCGACCGTTCCAATCAAACGCTGATTCGGCGGACCACACCTGATGAAACAATTAGTGAAACACTTCGAGGCTTCGTTTGGTCATAGTCACGTGACATGGGTGTTTCGAACCACGCTTCGGATCAGTGTTTCGACACATCTGCGCTTCGGGATCTCGCAAAGCTTCGGAACGACTGTTTCGCTTCAGCCATCCTTAATATCATCTCGTCCGTACGATTTTCAGATAAACTCACTCGTGCCGTGTGCGTGGACCATCCGACCATCCGAATTCGCACCATGTACGCCTGCCTTTAGCCAGCTTGTGCTAGCGCTGCAGACCCTCCAGCTTATGACCGCAACTAGAGTGGATTTGCACACAGACTCTTAACACAATCGCTAAACACCAGTGCTACAATGGAAATGAGTGTATCTCAGAGCTTTTCAAATGCATGTTCCCTGACTCTGACATCGCTAAATCGTTTACTTGCGGTCATGATAAAAGAGAAGTTGACGGAACTGGCTGTCCTTGATAAAGAGATTGCTGCCCTGAGTGAAGAGCCAAGGAATTGACTGTGTTTCTTAATTTAATTTATTGTTGAGTTCTGATTTCAGGGGTCTCTCAGTTCCCCATATTCCCAGCATGGAATAAGTAGCTAGCTAATGTTAAAAAAACAACTTAACATTGTTCGCAAACTTTCTTGTGGCCTACTGAAATGTTTTTATTTTTCACACCTGCTTGGCTTATCTTTTACCCATTCCACATTTGGAAAATAAATGAACACAAGTTCAAGGATTTTGTTTTTCTTTGCTGGTAGGGACGTGAAATAGGTATGAATTTTTTATATAAATGGTCTTAAAAAGATTTGAATTTAACTTAAAGAAACCAGTAGGAACCCTGAGTTCGGAGCAGGTTCACGAATCATTTGAGTCAGTTTGGGGTTCGCGAATCATAGCTGTATATGGATAGGCATTTTTAACTAATTAAGTAGCTAGTTCTAATTACGTTTTCCAAGCGTGTTTAGGTGTGATATGTGAACTCGTATTTTTTGTTTTAATGATGTTCTTTTTAACAGTATCAAGTATATTCAAAAACTAAACAAATCGTGCCTAAAATGTGCACAAATCTAAAATTCAAGATATGGGGGTTAGAAAATGTATACATTTATATCATTTTATGTAGTTAATCAATATCACACAAAGAGTGCCATTTCAGTTTTTCTCCAAAAATCAGCTTGATTAAAATGTGATATTATGTTACTACAAACAATAATTTAATTACAAATACAAAATGTTGCAGAATAATGTAATATATGAATTAATAATAGCCTAAAGAACCTTTGTTCCAAAAGGGTTCTTTCTTGTCATTATAGAACCTTTTTAGCATAAAAGGTTCTTTGGAGTTGAGTAAAGAACCCTATGGTTCTATATAGAACCCCAATGAACCCTTTTTTCTAAGATTGTGTTGTCATAACGTTCACCTTGGAGATTGAAAATGTTTCTTTTTTGAGGTGGGAGTTCAAAGGAGGAATCTTTATATTACCAAACTGCAGGGAGAGGAAGAGTAGATATAAGTCATGATCTGCAAGATTAAGCACAATCTGATGTGATATGACCACCTCAGAGAGAACCAGTGTTGAGCTGCTGCAAGAGCTTTTGAAGCACAGCAGCTGTGGTCAAAGAGTTCTCGTGTGTTCTGATTGGTGGATGATGATGATGAGTGGATAAAGACTAGAGCAATCAAATAGTGAGCGAGTGATCTGCTCACCTGGTTATGTTCGTGGATGTTTCAACGTGGAAAGCAGTTCGGAACGGAAATATTGATATTTTATTTGTTAACAACATACTTTTCGTACCTTAATTTCAGTAAATGTTATGAAATTAGAGAACTAAGCCAATAGTAGGGGAGAACTGGGGCGAAAGTAACACGGGACGAAAGTAACAAAGCGATTTTCTCAGAGCCTATTACTGCATTTGCATTCCCAGCTATGACGGTATATTCAGCATTCAATCCTTGATGGAGCTGAGAAATATCACGTGATTTCCTCATCATTTCCCGCAGTTAGGTCGGTAAAACTGTTTTCGAGTACAAAAAGTAAATTATTGAAGCGGTAATTTTTTTTAATTAGCGGTGTTGTTTTTTTGTTTCATGTGTCACAGTAATGATCAATCTACAGGTTATTTAGTGCTTTAACACATCCTAAAGTTTGCATTATCAAAGTTTTTTAGTATAAAAGTAAATCAGGTTTAAATGCCAGGAGTTCCTGTCGGGACGATAGTAACAGTTGTTACTTTTGTCCCGCTACAGTGACAAGAAGTATTTATTTTGTTCCAGTGCATGCTATTCTGTGAATTTCTGTCTCTTGCATCATTTATTAAAATGTTTATGTCATATTATACCAAAAGAATATGTCTGAGTGAGGGTCAGAAAGACAAACAGTGTTCTGGTTTTATCCAGATGTTTATGAGAGAGCGTTTCTGGACATAGAGGAACATCTGGGCAGCTCCTACCTCGCATTTACCTTAGTTATATTTAGGTTTTAGCCATACCTTAGCTTTTACATCTCCAGCTATGAATTTGCAGTGTTTCCAGATGTTTTAATGCACATTTTGAATTTATGCATAAAAACAACTGGATGGAAACATGAATAGGCCTACTGTTACATTATGTTTAGAATTTATATTATGCCAATGTAATTTAATTATTATATTGTTCATTCTGTTGAAAAAATGTTTTATAAAAATACACTGAAATAAAAAAATAAAAAATTTTAAAAATAAAGTTTGTACAGTCGGGTTTTGAGACATTTGATGAAACTTAAATTTAAAATAAAAATATACATATAAATATGTAATTTAATAATTATTTTTGCAAAAATAAAAGACAGAATATGTTTGCAGTTACATATTTACAAGGTCATAGTCAGGTATACTTAATAAAAATAAGAGTAACAGAAAATAAATCTAGCTTATATTGTTGTGTAACTTTTAACCCACCTGTGTGTTACTTTCGTCCCAACCGATGGGGTCAAAAGTAACAATGTGCAACTTATGTTCAAATTGAAATTATACTGAAACCTTTCTACATTTCTACAAAATACCACCTGGTATTGATAGACCACACTTCTGAGTTACTGACCACAGCAGAAATATATCTCTGTCTACAACATTATCTTTTAAAATGATGTTTTTCTGAAAAATTGTACTTTCGCCCCTGCTCTCCCCTCCCAGATAGCAAACAGTCATTGAAACTATGCTGAATCAACATTCCGTTGTCAACATTAAGTCATTGAATCAACATCTAACTCTGATGTTGATTCAACATCATTTTGCACCCTGATTTAATATTGAAACAATGTTGAAATTCTGTCCATAGATCAACGGAATTTCAATGGTATTTCAATTATCAGGAATATTGAAACAATGTTGAAATTTCAACTGAACTAAGGATCAACGTGATTTCAATGGAATTTCAATTGTTTTTAAATGTTAATTTTAAATGTAATGCCATAAATTAAATAGCCTGCTTTATCTACAGCCAGGATGTTAAAAAGTAATGGAACATTTGAAATCTTGTATAAAACACAGAACACACCACACTATTTAAAATCAAATTCATGTTTATTAGCCTCTCTGCTCTTTATTTACACTTCATTGTCATCTGATGCCTGCATAAGTTGTTGTCCAGTCCCTCCTGCCCGGTCTGGTGCATAGCGCAGCCACTTTTGCACAGCTTGTGTAAAAGAAAATTGGGTGATGGTAGCTGTCCCCATCTGCTGAGTAAGAGCATCTAAAACAGAAGATAAAATCACAATGCAAAATAGCATTTAAGTTAAACAGAACATATATTTGAACACTTGGAACAAATTTAGTAGCCTAAGCCTATGATTTTTCAATGATCGGATAAGGCAATAAGTCCTCTTGTTGTAGGCTAGATCATATCTCCCCTATAGTCAAAGCACTTTTCAAAACTGCCTGTTCATGGATGTATTCGAATTAAAGGGAGGCAAAAAGGATTAGCTTGCAGTGACTTCTTTCATAAGCAAATGTATGAGGCCAAAGTGACTCTAAAAATTTTATGTTTATTATTTTATTAGTTCAGAAGTAGTTGTTAACTCCACAAATGTAATCAAAATAACTGGATACTAATTAAATAGTTAATGTAGATTAGAGTTACCATAGACAAAAGATGTTTTGACAAAATAATCTTGGACAAAAACCGTTGCATTCAGTTTTGGACGAGGTTTTGGGCTGGAAAACCTTGCTGGCATCTGGCAACCCTGCGAGGTCGACAGCTGACATTAGGGCTGCTTCACGATTGACACACCTCTCTGGCTACCAACCAAAGGTAAGTTAACGTTACTGTTATATATAACGTTACACATTAGACATTATATTGCTAACGTCACTTGGACTGTAAGATAGTTTGCTGTGGTCTAGTTCCCAAATTTTCTAAATAATAATAATAAAAACCAATATGGTAAGGTAGACAACACATGCTCCAATTCCTGTCAGAAAATGCACGTTGCCTACCTGACCATAATGCTGACCTATCGCAGGGTGGTATTGGGTATGGTATTATTTATACCTTTGGGATGAAAATATTAACATGATTAACACGTGCAGGCGTGGCGTTTCAGCTGCGTCGCGTGCCTGACGCGTATCACTTTCTTTTCCTGTCAAATGTCAAGAGCGCATTATTGTAGCGCGAAAGTACATTGCACTGAACACGTTTTAAGTGCAGGCATATACTCTGAGCGAGCCCAGAGACAATTCTTACAAGAGCAGCGTGTATCTGAGAGCGCCCCCCAGTTCCAGCGCGCAAGCAGAGATGTTCGCGCTTGGCACTTTAAATTCCAAGCGTGAGCAGAGAGATTCGCGCTCGTGCATTATATTAATGTACTTTCGCGCTACAATAATGCGCTCTCTACATTTGAAAGGAAAATAACGCCATAGACGCTGTGCTACTGCTGTTAGGTCAGAGCCAGAGGGAGGGCCGCCAATAGACAAGTCTACATTTGGATTAGCGGGGTGTTGCTCTTAGGCCTAAAAAAAAAAAAGTTTGGTTCCGGTTGGTTGTCAGTTGAGGTCATTGGTCGGTAGGGATTTATTTATTTTTTTTATTTTTTTTATTTTTTCTCCAGTGGCAGTTTTACACACACACACACACACACACACACACACACACACACACGCGCGCTGATTTTAAATGTGTGTACCGGTACTTTTACGACAGTGATTCTGTATTCCCGTTTAAAGTCTGTTGTTGCCATAGACACGCAAAACGCACACACACACACACACACACACACACAAAAAGCCTTCGCGGGAGTTTGACAGGCGATCTCATAGTAGATTAACATGGAGGATTTGAACTTGAAAAACGGAGTGTACAGACATCTTTTTGTAGTCAAACAACATTCTTTGTTATGTTCATTTATGTGGTTTATTTGATTTTGATGCTATAAATTAACTAGAAGCAAGAGACGATCAGTTAGTTTTAACTGATGATCTAACTTACAGCGATCTGTTTGACACATTCAAGAGCCACAAAACGGTATTTATTGTTTACATTTCTTTAAAAAATGACCACATTTGAAAGGTGAAATAACCAAATGAGACTTTGTTTCATATTAAAAGTAAGCTGGTAATGTTAATGTCCTGTCTGTCAGCATGTTGTCAGTGCCCTCTCTGTTCCGCGATATATTGTTGACTCCCCCCTCCCCCCGTGTTTCTCTTAATGTTACGATTTCCAAACCTTAAGTTATAGCTCACTTTAGGAATTGACAGTTAAAGGGTTTTGATGCAATACTTAGTGGTTTTTAACGGATTACTTAAGTGTAAAACAGCATTTAAAGGAAACTGTAATTTAATTAACGATGTGTGAAAGACCGTTCTTCCCCAGTCTCATAAAATAAATTTGGGTCGCACATAAATTGACAGGGTCGGTCGGAAACCGGAACCAAACAAATTTTTTTTTTAGGCCTTATCTTTACGGCAACATTTCAACTGTTTCTCATTTTGAGGTGAACTAATCCTTTAACAATTATAGATCACTGTTACAAGTCACTGAATGCTGAGGTTTATTTTTGGATTATTGTGTTAACTTCGTGCTAAGATTCCTGGTGCTGCATGGGGTGAGTTGGGGTGTGCATTAAGGCCCTTTGGCTTGCAGCCTAGGATTGATAATATAATGGTGATTGAAAATGGAGCAGGACTTACCAAACAAAGATCGGCAGAGTGCCAACTCTTTAAAGGGACGTTTTTGTTTGGTAGGCTCCTTGTTCTTTTTTCCAGCCCAGTTCAGTCTTGAAGCCAGTTCATTCGACAACTGGTGTGCCATCATACGGCGGATCCTCACCTCTAGGGTAGTCCCTCCAATGGTGGCGAGATGAGCAGTCTGGCAAAGTATTACACATTTGCAGCGTTAAAGGGATACTCCACTTTTTTAGGCTCATTTTACAACTCCCCCAAAGTTAAACAGTTGAGTTTTATCGTTTTCGAATTCATTCAGCGGATCTCTTAATCCTTCTTTAGAAGAATGTCAGTAACCAGACAGTTTCTGGTCCCATTGACTTCCATACTATAAATTTTTTCCTACTATGGAAGTCAATGGGACCAAAAACTGTCTGTTTACTGACATTCTTCTTCTTCCTCACCAATCTCGTATATTTTAGCAGTAAACGCAATGTATTTGTCCCTTAATGTCCGTCCCTCCCCTGCCACAGCGTACTCTCCCGTCATCTACAGACTGGAGCTGCTGTGAAACACCCCTCTATACAGTGCTTCAAGATCAAACATAATTTTCAGCCAATTTGGTCTGTGCAGAATTATAATTTTTTTCAGTCTGAATGTAACTTGGATTGATAAAGGCATACTGAAAAAACAGCAGTTTTAAGGAGATATTGAAATGAGAAATGTGAAATTAACCCATTAGTCTACTGTCATAAAGGTCAGGCAGTTTAAGGAAGTTGTGCATATCAGTGAAGTTCTCTGACAGAATAATGATGTAACTAAAACTACCATTGCCTGTCGGTTTGTGCCATTTAACAGTGTCTCTTCTGCATGGTCCAGGGCCTCCATGGTGTGGAAGGGCAGCTCCAAGGGCTCCGACAGTGGCTGTACCACAGACTCCAATTGTCCACACCTGCAGGACTGGCGGAATTGCCTAAACTCCTCCCGCAGGTCCTTCACCTCCTTGGACATCTATTGCAAGTGGTGCAAGTTGTTTGCAGAAATAAAATAAAATGAAATAAAAAAATGTTGTTTTGCTTACTTTGTGTGCAATAGTGTTCTGTAAAAGAACAGAAAAGTAAAAAATCTCTGTTAAAAACAGCAATTAAAATTCACAATCATACAGTGTAACTGTACTTTATACATATGTACTCAGGTAACCAATCTGTTATTAAAAATATAAAAACAAAGAAAGTTTCATATAAACAACATAATATACAAATTAAATATACAGTGGTTTATTTTTTTCAGCTACAGTTAATGTAATAGTAGCATTCAAGAAATACATGTAAAATATTAAAAACGAAATAAACTTTAATGTAGGCCTATAAAATATACAATTCTCATTAAAGCTAATGAATTACGCCTCGTTAACCGGACTCCCCCGCACCCTCAGATCACCATAAATGTTAAAGGGATTTTAATGCTAAAATATGCTATTTTTTATGCTGCACTTTCTTCCTATAGTGAATATCAAGCTACAATATATCTGTTTGTCAGCTCAAATGGTTCAGTGGTAGAACTTTTGCCTAGCATGTCAGAGGTCCGGGTTTGGGTTTTAACCCACACTCGTATGTTTTTTTATTTTTTTATTTATCAAAACTTATTATGTTTATCAGTTGTTGTATATCAGACAGGGATACGTTTGTGTATATTTATGTTTAGTAATTTCACCGGAACGAATAGACCGTCTCCACAACGGATTGAAGAGCGTGTCCGAGTGCAGACCTGATACAGTGCAGACTGTACACAGCATCCGGGCCACTGATCGCAGCGACAACAGACACGTTGATCACTTGATAAAAATAATAAAAAATAAAACATTTCAACTCTAGATCGCCTCTTATTAAATTAAACTTATTGTACTAACGTACAATTGATGCTCAGCTAAATAACTGGAGATGTTATATTTATTTGTATTGGTACATTCGTGCCGCAAGATGTTTCTATTATGAAGTACCGGTATGTGGGCTATGCCAAAAATAAATTTCAGTGACTGCAGCACTGCGTCGGTTACTACACTAACCATCAAGTAAAAAATCAGCCTAGTATTTGATTTGGTACAATTTATTAATATCGAACATTAAGCAAGCTTACCTGTACGCTTGTGCCAAGGGTCCAGAAATGAGCTGTGTCCGGTGCAGTACGTTGGGTATACTACCCGTTGATCTCCCGGTCAACCAAAAATCGATGGATTTTCAATCATATTTCCCGGTCAACTATATTTCGATGCATTTTCTATCATATTTCCCGGTCAACTATATTTCGATGCATTTTCAATCATATTTCCTGGTCAACTATATTTCGATGCATTTTCAATCATATTTCCCGGTCAACTATATTTCGATGACTTTTCAACAACCGCGTCGTTTCTCTGTCCACTATAAATCAATGACTTTTCAAAACATTCAGGGATCACCCGGAAACCAAATATCAATGCTTAATCAATCGTAAAGATAACTATAGATCAATGTTGTTCCAATATTGTTGCCATCAACATTAATAACATCAGGTTTTCATCGATATTGTAATGGTGATTCAACATTTATTTTGCATTGAAATTTCAATATCAACCATAATGATGATTCAGATGGAAAAACAATGTTTATTCAATGTTGGCTTGCTGTCTGGGCTAGCTCTGGCTCTGAATCAGTTCGAGAATTTGGAGTGGGTTCGCGAATCATTTGAGTTAGTTCGGGAGTTCGTAGCGGGTTCGCGAATCATCTGAGTCAGTTTGGGAGTCCGTATCGGGTTCGCGAATCATTTGAGTCAGTTCGGGAGTCCGTAGCGGGTTCGCGAATCATGTGAGTCAGTTTGGGAGTTCGGAGCGGGTTCGCGACTCATTTGAGTCAGTTCGGGAGTTCGGAGCAGGTTCGCGAATCATTTGCGTGATTTTGTGGATCGCGAATCATTTGAGTCAGTTTGGGGATCGCGAATCATCTGAATCAGTTCGGGAGTTCGTTGCGGGTTCGCGAATCATTTGAGTCAGTTTGGGGATATCGCGAATCATTGGAGTCAGTTTTGGAGTTCGGAGCGGATTCGCGAATTATTTGAGTCAGTTCGGGAGTTCGTAGTAGGTTCGCGAATCATTTGAGTCAGTTCGCGGGATCGCGAATCATTTGAGTCAGTTCGGGAGTTCGTAGCGGGTTCGCGAATCATTTGAGTCAGTTTGGGAGTTCGGAGCGGGATCGGGAATCATTTGAGTCAGTTTGGGAGTTCGTAGCGGGATCGCGAATCATTTGAGTCAGTTTGGGAGTATGGAGCGTGAATCATTTGAACAAGTTTGGGAGTTCGGAGCGGGTTCGCGAATCATTTGAATCAGTTCGGGGGTTCGTAGCGGGTTCGCGAATCATTTGAGCCAGTTTGGGAGTTCGGAGTGGGATCGCGAATCAATCAATATCACACGAAGAGTGCCATTTCAGTTTTTCTCCAAAAATCAGCATGATTAATATGTGATATTATATTACTACAAACAATAATTTAATTACAAATACAAAATGTTGCAGAATAATGTAATATATGAATGAATAATAGCCTAAAGAACCTTTGTGCCAAAAGGGTTCTTTCTTGTCATTATAGAACCTTTTTAGCATAAAAGGACCACAATGAACCATTTTTTCTAAGAGTGTACTGTTTGAATGGTCCTTTTTTTTCAGAAGAAAAACTTGCTAAATTCAACCTGTCAACTTCCGAGGTCTCCATTGTCCAGTTGGATGAGACAGAGCTAATCGCCTCTCAGATTTCTCACAGCAGGTTGTTCAAATTAAATCTTTGAGAAATGAAACAGGGCCGGAGCGTTTGGATGGTGTAATAAGCTCACCTCAGAGAGGACAGGCTCCTCTGCCTCATTAAACACACAAGAGCCTGGCATGTCTTCACTTATGTAAAACTCTCCATGTCGAGTCAAAAGATAAATGCAAACCTGTTTCCATCTCCACTGTAGGAGTTAAGCCCGAGGAATAAGGGATTTCATGTAACTGGCCCGGACTGGTCTTGACACTTGCACCTAAAACCAGCTCAAATAACTGCACACTCATGCAGGAGGAGAAAATGACTGCAAACATGCATCGATTAAACTTTTACTAAGGAATATTTTTGCTTGTTCGTGTTATTACATTTTCTTCTTGTCTAGTGACATTTAAAACAATCAAATTTGAAAAGGTATGAATGTAAAAAAAAAGACCAATTTGTTAGCCAAACAAGAGCTATGAATTCCCTTTACTTATTGGTTTAGACATCCGGTTAATTTCTAATACTGACACAGATTTTAATAACTTGTTTTAACACTGACATCTAGTGTTAGTAACATGACACTGTAATACAGACAATATATTTGTAGTGCAATAGGATGACTTTGCTTTTGCTTCACAAATGTACTAAAATAAGTATTTTAATGAAAATGAAAATACAGACTAATATAGTGCACTGGAGCTTTGATTGCCACAATAAAAACGAGCAAAAAAAAAAAAAAATACTAATAAAGCATAATAAATCTTGCTCTTATTGAATTTAAACTTTTGTAAAAAAAAACAAAACAAATGACAGAAATTAAGTAAAACAAACAGAATATATATTTACAATTAAAAAAATACATTTTGCATTTAAAAAATAACCATAACTAATTTTTTCCTTATTTTAAAAGATCGCATTAGACTATACTGAATGGTTAAAACAATAAAAACAAATGAAAAGTATAGCACTGCAAGAGCTGTTAATATATATCACACACTTTTATTTTGACAGACGTTATGGTTATGTTGTCACGTACTTCACATCATATCTGTTACCGGTCTACAATTTATACAAAACGCAACCAGTAAACAAACTTTTTTCTAAAACTCAGATACTTAAAGATGAACTGTCTAAAACTACATTAAGAAAAAAAATCCCAAATAATTTAAATAATCTTAAATAAAAAATATTTTACGGACTTTTATTGCATTTTTTTCAGCGGGCGGTGATCCCGAAATCCTGCCGCTTCCTTCACGCCATTCCTGTCTCATATTTACACACAGAGCCGAGCAGCAAACCTCTGTGTGTGTTTTTAAATAAACACTCTTATCATACTCATAACACAGCATGATGAACATGGCCTCCACATCGAGCGAGAAGATATCAGGAGGACCCAAAAAGAAAAGCGAGAAGAAGATTGCGTCCAAAGAGGAGTACAGGTTATTGTCCAACATCATGGGAGTGATGAATAACTTGAGGAAACAGGTAAATATCTTCAGATATCTGACAGAAGCATCATAATGTAAGAGGTTCCTGACGTGTGCACGACATAATCTGAAACAATCATTATATTATATGAGATATCATCTTATGCGTCATATATATCTGACATATTCCATAATAACAATGGCATATCTAACGATATATTTATCATAATGAACATAAATTTTGATAGATGTAATTTCTTTCGTTAATCTGAAATGAAATAACAGGTACATTTATGTTTGTTTGTTTTTTTTAAATTGTTGAACAAATTTAAATTTGATAATCATTTAATAATTTGAAAAATAATTTACAGATAAATATTGCAACACAATACAAAAAATAGATAATATTATTTTATTATTAATCTTCGTCCTCTTTTTTATTTCATTTCTGTTAATCACAAGATATCTTTCTGTGGGTTGTTATTCCTGATATTATACATCTGATATTATATATAGTTAATTCATTTAATTCATTTTACTTGATTATAATTAAGTTAAAACTGTTTTAAATTAATTTATATTTTAAATTGTAAACTAAATTAATATGTTTGTTGATATTTAATTATAAAAAGGTTTTATCTTTTTAAATAAAATATTTAGGAAATAATATATTTTTAAATAATGAAATTATCATTATTGAAAGTATTTTTAGTTGCAGTCTTTTAATAATGATGACGACAATCAACTATATAGAGTGACTGTACTGAGAAGATGAAAAGTTGTGACGGTTGTTTTATCATCAGGAAATAATACAAATGATGAATTAAGCATTATCTGTGTCAGCCTCTTTTCAGAGAAATATTTTCTATGCACGGCTGTGCATTCATAGTATCTAATGCACAGAGATGGTATTTGCAGGAAAAGCAGGTTTGTCTGAGGCTGTGTGTTTGCAGGGAATCCTGTGTGACGTGATTCTGGTGGTGCAGGGGAAGCACATCCTGGCACACAGAGTGGTGCTGGCCGCCGCGAGCCACTTCTTCAACCTCATGTTCACATGTGAGAAAGACTTCAGCATTCATCTGACACATCTTACACACACACACACACACATCTAAAACAAACCCCCTGCTCTTGCATGTGCAGCGAGTATGATGGAGGCCACCAATCACGAGGTGGAGCTTGGTGGAGCCGAACCGGAGATCATCGAGCTGCTGGTGGAGTTCGTTTACACGGCTCGGTCAGACGTCTCTCCACAGATGCATTACACGTATTCTTCATGCATTTAGAGCTCATGCATGTTTCCATTCTGTTTCAGAATCTCAGTGAACAGTAATAATGTTCAGTCCCTGCTGAACGCCGCTAACCAGTACCAGATTGAACCGGTCAAGAAAATGTGTGTGGACTTCCTGAAGGAGCAGGTGGACCCCACCAACTGTCTGGGTGAGACCCCAGCATCTTCAAGTGTTCGCTGTGGATATTTCCATCTTTATTTCAGTCCTACTTCTAATTTTTAAATTGTATTTCTAATAATTACAAGATAAATGTAGATTATATTATATCAGACATATCTGATATATTCATTTTATAATATGCAGTTATAATTATACAATTATAATCTGAGATATATGACATGCATTTACATTTAGTAATTTAGCAGATGCATAATAAAATATGGACTATCTCATATGATGTGCATCAATAATTTCTTACAATAAACTGAAAATAAGATGACAGGTAAATGTATATAATATATATATTAGTTTTAAATGTATTTTTTTTGTAGAACTCTATATGTGTGTAATTATTGCTGATGTTATAAATATTAAATTTTATCAAACAATTCATCATATAATATGTGATATCTAACATAATATAATATGAGATCTGACATATGCATCACATAATCTGAAATATGCATAAAAAAGAGATATCTGACATATGCATCATATGGCCTGTGAGATCTTTACATTAAAATTGACAAAAAAATATTTTCGAACAATAAACTGAAAATAGACGACAGATGAATGTATATATTTATATGTAAAACCATTTTAAGCAATATTTACGTAACTATAAATGATGAAATATTTTAAATATTTAGATTTATTAATTTGTCTTGCATTTTATTTTTATTTTTCATGTTTTATTATTTTTAGTTAATGTCTGTTTGATTTAGATGTTTCCTTTTTTCTATTTTATTTCTATTAAATCACAAGACAATTATATATTTCTGTGGGTTATCATTGCTGATATTACATGTTTACTATATTTATTTGTAAAGCCATTTTAAACAACGTTTCATATGTTTTAAATAAATATGATTTATTTAATTCTGCTAATATTTATGTAATAAATAATATTATCTATTTAATATTTATACTTAAAATAATTTTAATATATTATTATATTAATATAATATAATATATAATATAATAATAATATAATATATTAAGAAAAAAATTCTCTTTTGCATTTTATTTCAGTTAATTGCAAGATAATTATATATTTCTCTGTGGTATCTTATAGATCTGATATGAAATTTGATTTTTTTTTTTTTTTTAAGTGTGTGATCACATGAAAGCTCCAATATAAAATTTGACAAGCTTCATGTGAGATAATGTTATAGTGTAGAGTTAATTATGCCTCCAGTGGTAGAAGCGTACATGGTCAGTGAGTGTGTGATTGGGTGTTTTGTGACAGGCATCAGTGCATTGGCCGAGTGTCTGAACTGTCCTGAGCTGAAGGTGGCAGCTGATGATTTCATCCACCAGCACTTCACAGACGTCTACAAGATGGATGAGTTTCTCCAGCTGGACGTGAAGCAGGTGACACACCTGCTCCAGCAGGACACGCTGACCGTCCGAGCAGAAGACCAGGTGACCGCACACGAGCTGGAAACTTAACCACTGTACGCTAACTGAGCTGAATAACGTGTTCCTGTGTGGCTGTGCAGATCTACGACGCCGCGGTGCGGTGGCTGAAGTACGACGTCTTGAATCGACAGCAGTACATGGTAGACATTCTGGGGAAGGTTCGATTCCCCCTCGTGTCCAAAAACTTCCTCAGTAAGACCGTTCAAGCCGAACCGCTGATCCAGGACAACCCCGAGTGCCTGAAAATGGTCATCTGTGAGTTACTGACCACTAAAAACAATCAGTCTTTTATTGAACCTATTTATACTTGTTTGTTAAAGGGGTCACCAGTCATCATTTCTGATCAAACAACTGTAAAAGTGAATTTTGCATCCAATGACCCCTTTAAAAAATCCATACGTTTTACTTAATTTAATTCTTAATTTTCATTTCATTTATTTATTTGATGCATTATTACATTTATTTGACATATCTTCTTAATTTTCATCTTTACCTGAAATTAAATTATTTAAAAAATTTAATAACTAAAAAATATATAATATATTAATTATAATTATAAAAAGTATAATAATAAAAATAAACAAATATTTTATGTAATATTTGTATGTATAGCGAGAGGGAGAGATTGAGATATATTGAAACTTACCTCAGTTATGTTAAATTTGAGTTGTAAATGATTTCTTGTGATAATTGAACTCTGAGCTGGTGTGTTTGTTCTCAGGTGGGATGCGTTATCATCTTCTGTCTCCAGAGGACCGTGAGGAGCTCGGTGAGAGCAGTCGACCGCGCCGCAAGAAACACGATTACCGCATCGCTCTGTTCGGAGGCTCACAGCCGCAGTCCTGCCGCTACTTCAACCCCAAGGTACTCACTCCTGGATCATCTTCAGAATCAAACACACTGTCTGCAGATCTCTGGGTTATCAAGTCCCTTACACTCAG
>NC_081762.1:3397365-3462365 GCF_963082965.1 Carassius carassius | reverse complement strand
TCCGAAGTCCGGATCGCTATCAAATGATTCTAAGATCGAGTTTGTAGATTTATCAATTTTATTTAAAATAGTTTGGCCACTGCAATTCAGTTGGTGACAGTTCAATAGGAAATCAGCTGTATTTGTAAGTTTAGTGTAAATGCATGTACAAGTGCTGGTCATATAATTAGAATATCATCAAAAAGTTGATTTATTTCACTAATTCCATTCAAAAAGTGAAACTTGTATATTATATTAATTCATTACACAGACTGATAGATTTCAAATGTTTATTTCTTTTAGTTTTGATGATTATAACTGACAACTAAGGAAAATCCCAAATTCAGTATCTCAGAAATTTTGAATATAACTTAAGATCAATACAAAGAAAGGATTTTTAGAAATCTTGGCCAACTAAAAAGTATGAACATGAAAAGAATGAGCATTTACAGCACTCAATACTTAGTTGGGGCTCCTTTTGATTTGAACCATCTGCATCTCCATAAAGTTGGTCAGCAGCAGGAAGCATGAAGTTCTCTAAAACTTCCTGGTATACAGCTGCATTGACCTTGGACCTCAGAAAACACAGTGGACCAACACCAGCAGATGACATGACCCCCCAAACCATCACTGACTGTGGAAACTTTACACTGGACCTCAAGAACAGTGGATTGTGTGCCTCTCCTCTCTTCCTCCAGACTCTGGGACCCTGATTTCCAAAGGAAATGCAAAATTGACTTTCATCAGAGAACATAACTTTGGACCACTCAGCAGCAGTCCAGTCCTTTTTGAAGCAAGACACTTCTGGCGCTGTCAATTGTTCAAGAGTGGCTTGACACAAGGAATGCGACAGCTGAAACCCATGTCTTGCATACGTCTGTGCGTAGTGGTTCTTGAAGCACTGACTCCAGCTGCAGTCCACTCTTTGTAAATCTCCCCCACATTTTTGAATGGGTTGCGTTTCACAATCCTCTCCAGGGTGCGGTTATCCCTGTTGCTTGTACACTTTTTTCTACCACATCTTCTCCTTCCCTTCGCCTCTCTATTAATGTGCTTGGACACAGAGCTCTGTAAACAGCCAGCCTCTTTTTGCAATGACCTTTTGTGTCTTGCCAAGGTGTTTGTGGGTCTTTTGGACAACTGTCAAGTCAGCAGTCTTCCCCATGATTGTGTAGCCTACAGAACTAGACTGAGAGACCATTTAAAGGCTTTGCAGGTGTTTTGAGTTAATTAGCTGATTAGAGTGTTGCACCAGGTGTCTTCAATATTGAAACTTTTCACAATATTTAAATTTTCTGAGATACTGAATTTGGGATTTTCTTTAGTTGTCAGTTATAATCATCAAAATTTTAAGAAATAAACATTTGAAATATATCAGTCTGTGTGTAATGAATAAATATAATATACAAGTTTCCCATTTTGAATGGAATTAGTGAAATAAACGTTTTGATGATATTCTAATTATATGACCAGCACCTGTATATATAGGCGCTATTTTATTTTAGAGTAGGAATGATGGACTTTAGGTCAGTAATCAGAAATAAACACTTGGCGACGTTTTTTTTTTTTTTAACAGAGTTTGAATACACTTGTAGAGAAGAGCATATATAAAATAATATATATATAAATTACTGTAGATGAACCTTCATTAATCCAGTTAAAATCAGTTTAGGTGTCCTTTATAGTACTTTTAAGTTATCGCGGATCGCTTTTGTACGTTTAATCCAGATGTTTTTTCAGCTCTGGGAGTGTATTTTACGAATTCTACTACGTTGACTGCTTTGCATATGAATATTCATTACGTAAGGTGACGCTTGGCTTGTAGTCCTACCTGATTGGTGAAAAAAGTGACGGCGTGACGCAAGAATATTAATTAGGTCGTCAGACTGGACGCTTCAAAAAGGTAACTAAGCAACGTCAGAAGTACCTAATTAATATTCATGCGCCGAGTCCTTCCAGAGTATGGTTGGTCATCTTGGCTGCAGCGGAGCTCCAGTTGCGGGATTTCCATCCATCTTTCAGAAAGAGTTTGACGGGTCAGGTCGCGACTGTATCCTGCCTTTATAGCCATAACAAGGCGTGTTCTGTAACGGACTCTAATCTACATCAACAGCAGCGCGTTATTCTTTTACTTTCTGTCGCATTTCTAATCCCGTTGTAACTTGTAGCCGCGGGACACAGGTTTGTTTACATTACACTCAATCTTTACGTTACTGAATATGAATTAATATTGCGTACTGCTACTGCGCTGTATTGAATCTTCATACACAGTCACTCGTTTGACTCGGTTTATATTGTCCATGTGTCACAGACATGACTTTTCTCGATGTTCAGTCACTGTAACATATACATTTTATGCTTTTAAACTCGATCTGTTTGCTATATTTCTGTATTTTCGCTCGTGAACGCGCTTAAGGGCTGACCGCGTGTGCATGTAATATCGTATTTTGAGCAAAACCAACCGATAATAACAAAATCATTGGTTGTTTTATGTATTTGTTTATTTAACCTTTACTGTGTCAGTTGGGTTGTTCTCAAAAATAACTTTTTAAGTGAATGTTTATATGTATAACGTACGTTACAATGTAATTATACACTGTATGAAGGTTATGTGAGTTTATATATATTTATATAGTCTTTATGTATTTTATGTAAATTTGTGTGATTTAAATTGTAATGATAATACACTCTTACACTCACGTTTTGCGATTTTAAATACATATGTGTTGTGTATTAGAAATACTCAGTTTAGAAATACATTTTTGTTAAAAACCGAAGGGCACAAAAACTTGCATTTCTTAATACAACCAGTTAACTTGTTAAACAAATTAACTTAAATGTTTCTGCTGTGTGAAATGAATTTTTAATTCATAAAAGGCGGTCATGATGTGTAATTATAAGTATACAGAAGGTTAGAGCACTTGTTTTGGCTAAACCGAAGGAGATCTGTGCTCAGGAATGACAAACCTGGCTTTTTCCTTGGTTTTTCCCAGCTGGTCTTGACGTCTTCCTCAAACTTGGCTCCAGCGGTATGAAGTCTCTCTCTCTCTCTCTATCCAGGGTCTGTGTTGTAACTGTTGTGCATGTGGTGTAAGCACACGTACTGTCTTACAGTAGATGCTTCGGACAGAACTGTGACAGACTCCACACTTTCATATTCAGGCCTAGTCTTAGTTTGAACTTGATCCAGTTTCTGACAAGAAACAGATGTTGTGTTGGGAGCGGTTCTCTGCATGCAGTCATTCTGATGGGAAAACAGAGGAGCAATCAGGGAGAACCACACTATTAGACTCTATTATTCATTGCAAGTGTGAAAACATTCACTCAAGTGGAGAACATTTCCTTGGATATGGAAATACAGTCTGACTTTGACTTAAACGGAGACCTGGGGTTTTCAGTTTGTAAGGTGCCACAGACCCACAGATGTGACCCTTCACCCCAAAACCAGTCATAAAGGTCAAACAACTATTTCAAAATCTGGAATCTGAGGGTGCATAAAAAAAAAAATACTGAGAAAATCGCCTTTAAAGTTGGCCACAGGAAGTCCTTAGCAATGCATATTACTAATCGAAAATGAAATTTTTATATATTTAGAGTAGGAAATTTACAAAATATCTTCATGGAACATGATCTTAACTTAATATCCTAATGATCTTTGGCATAAAAGAAAAATGTATAATTTTGACCCATACAATGTATTGTTAGCTGTTACTACAAACATACCTGTGATTTAGTCCAGGCTCACAGATATCACCATCCTGAAATTTTTAAAGTTAGAGATTTAATTTGGATGTATAAAGACCCAATTTAAACTGTAAGATGTTTTATTCATTTATTTTAGCTTTTTCATTTTTTTTTTTTAGCCTTTTCAGTTATTTATTCAAGGCTGTTGTAGTTAACTAAAACTAAATCTATATTTTAATAAAATAAAATATTAAAAAAAACCTTAAATTTATTTTATTTCAGCTAGATGCCAAGGAAACATTTGACATTTTCATTTACTTTATACACTAAAATAGCTATAAATAAATAAAATGATGATAATAATGAAAACTAGATATAAGTTAAAAACAATTTATAAATGAATTTATTTAGCAGTCTACTGTTAGAGGTAATATACTGTATATAGTTTTTTTTTTAAATCTTATGTTTTATTATATATTTATTTTTACATTTGTCACTGTTTTTTCTCTAAAATTCTTTCTTCTTACCCAAGTAAGGAAGGATAAATATTTTCAACTGATTGCTTTTGTCTTGGCAGTTTTTCTTTAAGATCTGACAAAGTTTTGTGAATGATGACACATTAATCTCTGATAAGATGTAAATCAGCCACTTGACTCAGATGAGAGACTCTGGACACTGATTGTGAAACACGTTCTCTATACGTCTCGTATAGTGATGGTTTTATGGGTGACAGATTTTGTACCACACACTGTGCAAACATCCCTTTTTGCTTGCGTGCATCTTTAAATATAAATGATTTCTTATAGCTGTGAGATTGCGATAGCTGCTTCTTACACAATAACAGTAGATGCTTTGTCAGTCTCTGTGATATTGAGGTCTCTAGATGTCGCATGACTAACCGTAAGCAATATTAATAGCGTTTGATTTACAGTCAGTGCTACTAAAAAGGTCCGGTGTGGCATAAACTGAAGTCTCAGTAACTATTTCAACCGACCTACAGGAAGTTGAAGAACCACAATGGGGCCAAAAACTGAAGAGTAGTGTATGTGACCTGAGCTCAGCAGAACCGACTCTGATGGCAGAAAATGTCCCGTCTGGTCTGTTGGAGGCGTGTGTGGTGCTCGGAGTCTCCAACGAACGTCTGAAAGAACTAGTCCTGGTGAGACGCTCAAGCTGTTTATTTCAGTGTTCACAGCCATTCTGTGCAACATGTTGAGCAAACAACTATGAAAATGCTGTTTAAAATTATATTGATAATTAGGAATAATAATAATGATAATAAAAAACAAACTTTTTATAAAATAAATGTGTATAATTCTACATACAGTATGAAATATTATTATTAAATCCCATCTAAAATATAATATATATTTTCCTGCATAATATTTTATATATCATCCTGTATAATATATATATATATTATGCAGGACGATATATAATATAATTGAAAAGCAAAAAGTTAAATTAAATTGATAAAAAATAAAATGTATTAATGTTAATATTATGAATAATTTTAAAATATTTATTAAATAAATATTTAATATTTAAATAAGTAATAAATCATATATATATATATATATATATATATATATATATGTTATAATGTTAATAATAATTACCAAATTTCAATGTAAAATATAAAATATCTGTGTGTGTATATATATATATATATATATATATATCCTATATATATATATAAATTGTATATATTTTATAAACAATGTATTTATATAAATATAGAAATAATATATATATATAACAGGTAGCGACATGGAGATATATACATATATACTTTGTACACTTTTATGTAAATTAGAATGAAAAATTCCCTTGTAAAAAAAGTCCAAAATATAATTGTGTGTATAATATGTGTTTCTATCCAGAATGTTGACTGTGATCTTGTTTGTTCACAGCTGCAGGGTGAAGTCAAGGAGCCTCTGGTGGAGGCGGAGGTGCTGCAGGTTCACGCTCCACCATTTGTGACAAAAGAGAGCTCCAGGAACGGCACTCAACACTTCAGCAGAGCCCAGCGGAGACGCTCCTTTAAGAAGAAGAGAGACCAACCGGTTCCCACCATCAGCACTTCTGGCCAAACCAACGAGCCAGTGGTGGCCGCGTCAGACGACCTCAGCGTACCTCAGAACATTGATCTGATAGCCCTGCCACAGCTCTGCTTCCCAGGTGACCCTCGCAAACGCCTCAGTCTGGGGCTCTGTGTGATTAATCAGGAAGGCTGACACTGTCTGGTTTGTCTTTGGACAGATGGGTTGGGAATAACCAGTGAGAGCAGAGAAGACAGCTATCACTTCCTGGTGTTCACAGATGTGTTTGGGAACCAGACTCATGGTGTGGTGGCTCAGTACTGCAGACCTGTTCATGTGAGACGTCTTATCATTAGCTCAGAGTATTATCTGTAATCTATACTACTATAATAATTATGATAAAAAAACAACATATGCACTACCATTCAAAGGGTGGGTCAGTTAGATGATTTTTTATTGCTTTATTGCATTAACTTAATAAAAAGTACAGAAAAACAGGAATATTGTGAAGTACTATTATGATTTAAAATATAATAAGAAGAAAGTAATAGTTTTCTATGTGAATATACAGTATGTTAAAATGTCATTTATTTCTGTGATCAAAGCTGAATTTTTCAGCATCATTACTCCAGTCTTCAGTGTCACATGATCCATCAGAAACATTTCAGATTATTATCAACGTTGAAAACTTTTAAAACTATATTTTTGTGGAAACTATGCTGCATTTAATTTTTCAGGATTATTTGATGAACTACAACATTTATTTGTAGGCGGAAATCTTATGTAATATTGTAAATGTTTTTACTGTCCCTTTTGATCAGTTTAATGCATCCGTGCTGAATAAAAGCATCCCACTTTAAAAGTGTATGTAAAAAATGCATGATTTATAATAAATATAAATAATGATTAATGTAAACATTTGGTAAAATTCGGTTGCTTATTCATTCGTCATGTTGTGTTACTGTAGTGTGTTACAGATAATGGGATTTATCAAAACGGCCTTCGGCTGAACAAACTCCAGCGTCTGTTCACCACATACAGCATCTGTATCATCTCCAAATATCCATATTATAACGCCCTCAGAGACTGTCTGTCCAGGTAGCACCCACTCCATGACATTATTTAGCTGTAACATGAAGTATTTGTTGTAATCAGTTTATTTCTCTGTCATAGTTTCTTGCTCCAGCTGAAGACGTCCCGCATGTGTGAGTTTGAAGAGCAGGTGAAGGAGTTTTCTGCCAAACTGGCGCTGGTGCCCATCCCGCCTCCTGGACCGCTGCATGTGGTGCGCATCAGCACTATTAACTTATAATGTAGTTGTTTTACCTGTGCAAGGTGTGCAAGATGTTTCAGATCACCTACTTCATTGTTAGTCTCTGTGGATGTTCCTCTAGGTGTTCAATCTCAGACCCTTTCAGATTGAACTTCCTTCCAGACTGGATGTGGATCGGCCCGTCATGGACCTTGATCTTCACCTGCCTTTTCTGTGTTTCAAACCCAAACAGATCCTGCAGGTCAGTCAGATCTTCACACCTAAGGCTGTGCTTGTTACAATCATATATATATATATTTAGACTTACCAGGGTTACTATTGTTAAACATTTGTGTTCATTGATATAAAGCTGAATAAAATAAAATAAAAATAATAAAAGAAACACTTAATTAAGTGAAGCTAAATAGATAAAAAAACAAACTAGTAAAAATGACACAAAGGACAAAAATGACTTAAAAGATATATATTAGATGAAAAGCTTAAACTAAATGAAAATTATAAATGTTTTTGTGCAACTAACTGAAATAAACTACACTGAACAAAAACATAAATGCAACACTTTTGTTTTTGCCCCCATTTTTTATTAGCTGAACACAAAGATCTAAGACTTTTTCTATGAACAAAAAAGGCCTATTTCTCTCAAATATTGTTCACAAATCTGTCTAAATCTGAGTTAGTGAGCACTTCTTCTTTGCCGAGATAATCCATCCACCTCACAGGTGTGGTATAACAAGATGCTGATTAGACCGCATGATTATTGCACAGGTGTGCCTTAGCAGGGTGGCCGCGGGTCCTTAAAAAGTCTTAAATTCCGTTTTCCTAAAATAAGGCCTTAAAATGTCTTAATTTGTCTTAAATCTGAACTCAAGGGTCTTAAATCTTCATCTTAATTTTACAAAGATTTTTTCCATCGTTAAAATGTTTTTTTTTTACACTTTGAAAAGAAAACGTTTTTCGTTTTGAGGAGAATCTCCTGCGCAGGTTCTAAATCTGTTATGTTGCTAGGTACGTGCTTGCTTGACAACGCCTCAGTGTTGCCAGATATTCCGCCAAATTGGGCTTTTCATGATTTGGGCGGGTTTAACGTCGTGTTTGAGCTGGAAACTGTCAGTCAGATCTGGCAACCCTGACCCCAGCGGTGGATTTTACTGAATTATCTGGATTTAGTCGGCGTAGTGTTGAGACAAGGCAAGCAAATATGGGTAAATGTAAATTTAGCGACAAATGGCTCGAAAATCCAAGTTTCTCGTGGTGGCTGAAAGCGGTGCCCAAAGATGACAGCGAGGCTTACTGTGCGGTTTGCTGTAAACGGTTTAAGTTGGGTACAATGGGGATCAAAGCGCTGGAGTCTCACATGCAGAGCGGGAAACACGTAGCTTTTGCTACAACCCGCCAACATCAGCCTCAAATAAATGACTTTTGTACCGCCACTGCTAACGGAAAAGAGGGTGCGAGGACACAGCCAGCTCAACAAGCACAGGCATCGTCAGACATCGAAACAACATTTGGCTCTACTCCGACACTGAGGGCAGAAGTAATTTGGGTGCTGAGGACTGTGACGAGCCATCAATCGTACAGGTCAAATGACGGAATCGATGACATTTTTAAGGCAATGTGGCCCAGCTGATCACGAAATCAAATATTCTTAGAAAGCGTTTCAAAGAAAAAGTGTCAGAACTGAAAGGGGTTGAGAGCGAGTTGGAGCATAAAACAGCAGAACTTAGAAAAATGGTATAATGGGCGTCTGAGAGTGAGTGAGTGAGTAAGTAAGTGTATTGTGTTGTACTGTGCAGTGAGTAAGAATATAGTATATTGTGCGTGTGTGTTTGTGAGAGAAAGTATTTGTGTGTGTGTGTGTGTGTGTGTACGTGTGAGTGAGAGTATTGTCAAGTGCTTCAAGCAGCATAAGTGACCTTACATTTCAAGTGTTTGTGCATTCACATTGTTACTGTTACATTGGATTCAAAGTGTGTGAGTGCCTTGACAGTCATGAAATAGAAATTAATTTCTGGAATAGAGTTTTTTGTTCAATATATTCTCAAGAACAATCAGTTAAATAAAATAATAATTTAAAATATCCTCATGGTTTTGTGCTTGACTTTTGCGTGACTTTGAATTTAGTCTTAAATTTTGTTTGGAAATGGTATTAAAAAGTCTTAAAAAGTCTTAAATTTAACTTGGTCAAACCTGTAGACACCCTGCTTAGGCTGGCCACAATAAAAGGCTGCTCTAAAATGTGCAGTTTTATCACACAACACAATGCCACAGATGTCACAAGATTTGAGAGAGCATGCAATTTGCATGCTGACTGCAGGAATGTCCGCCTAAACTGTTGTCCGTTAACTGAATGTTGGTGAGTCACAGAGACACCGTGACGAGATCCTGAGGCCCATTGTTGTGCCGTTCATCTACGGCCATCACCTCATGTAGCAGCATGATAATGCACTGCCCCGTGTTGCAAGGATCTGTACACAATTCCTGGAAGCTGAAAACATCCCAGTTCTTGCATGGCCAGCATACTCACCGGACATTAGATTAGATTAGATTCAACTTTATTGTCATTATGCAGAGAAGTACAGAGCTAATGAAATACAGTTAGCATCTAACCAGAAGTGCAAGAATATAGTGTTTTATATACAGTACATATAAGTGCAGAGTAAGTGAAGCTATGATTTACAAAATGTACACTGGAGTTGCTTAAAGGGGTCATATAATGCTACATGCACTTTTACAAGTTGTTTGAACTGAAATGTGTGTTGGCAGTGTGTGTACACAACCACCCTATAATGCTAAAAATCCACCAAGTGTTTTTTTGTAATCTCGTTAAATGTTTTCCCCTTTCTCAAATCGAGCCGTCTGACTGTGTGATGTCACACGTTCAGAGGCCCCTCCCACGATTGTTTGATTGACAGCAGCGTTTCAGCACAGACTGGACTTGTGTCTTACCTCAGACAGCAGCGACTGATGAGTGAGCCGTCATCAGTCCGAGATGCAGACGAGCATGACTCCTAAGTGATTGAGGTGTTTTCTTGTTGGAAGTAATCATGAACATAGCAGTAGTCATTTAATCCCGACATCTGAGCGACTGAAATCCCAGAGGATTAACTTACATTTGGATCTGAAAGAAATGCGCCCTTGATCTACTTAAAAGCGTTTATGTTCGAGTGAATCCTTCATGATCCAGCCTCACGTACAGTAGCAGTGAGTATAATGTATTTAAATGAATCATTGAAAATCGCCTTTCCTAATAATGTGCTAATTAGCAAGTTTCACTATGAATGTGGCTAAAGTAAACAGTCTCTCAGAGAGCAGATCAGAAGAAAGGGGCGGAGTCAGCAGAGCTCATTAGCATTAAAGGAGAATTCCACAAACCAGCGTGTTTTGAAAAGAGCTGTTTTTGACTAGGTAAAAAAATAGTTTTTTACACTACCATTGAGACATTTAAACAAACTATATTACAGACTTTTCATTAAGAGCCTAAAGAATCATAACAACTTGTGGAAAATGGGCATTATATGACCCCATTAAGGCTCCGTAAGAAGTAAAGGCGCTGCTGTGCCTTTTTGTCCAGGGTGGTGGTGTTATGGGACCAAATGAGGACATCAGATGTGGATGCCAAGGAACTTGAAACTCGACACACGCTCCACTACAGCTCCATTTATGTAGATGGGTGTGTGTGCATGACTCCTAGTCTGTATGAAGTCCACAATGATCTCCTTTGTCCTCTGGTTGTTTAGCTCCAGATTGTTGGTGGCACACCACACAGCCAGGTGCTGCACCTCATCCCTGTAGGCTGACTCATGATCACCTACCATCGTGGTGTCATCTGCACATTTGATTATGGTTTTGGAGCCATAAACAGGAATGCAGTCATAGGTGAATAGGGAGAACAGAAGAGGGCTCAGTACACAGCCCTGTGGCACGGCAGCCAATGTCACCCATTGATTGATATATATAAATATATTTGATATAATACAAAAATGTAATTCAAAATATTAATAAATACTTAATATATAAATAATTCGAAAAAATTACACTGGGACAAGCATTTGGGTATGGACTGGTACCAAACCAGTGTAAACCCGTTTTAACCTGGCTCAAACTCACAATTTTATTTTGACAGGACATTTTGATGAGATGTTTGTGTAATTATTGCTTGAACAATAAAGTATGATTTCAAAGGAACTCTTCTTGCTGGTTTTGTTGCTCTCAGATCATCAGCAGTATCCTGATGGAGCAGAGGGTGGTGTTTCTGTCCACAGACTGGGCCAGACTCACACTATTCGCTGAATGCTTCATGATCTTCATTCACCCGCTGTGCTGGCAGCATCCGTTCGTACCTGTCCTATCTCGCCAGATGCTGGACTTCATCATGGCCCCCACGGCCTTCCTGATGGGCTGCCACACGTCCCACTTCAAGGAGGTCGCAGAGGTACAGACCAGCTTCATATCATGCTTGGGTTGACTGTATTTTCCATTCATTTTGGAAATGCTGATAATATGACACTCAAATCGGATACACTGCACTAATAGCAGTGTACTTTTACAGAATAGGCCTGATTTATTACTCAGGTGATGACAGATTCCTGTGTCTTTTGACAGGAGTTGGATGATCTGGTTGTTATAGATCTTGACCAAGGAACCGTGTTGTCTTCGAGTTCAAACAGACTTGAGCTTCCAGATGTGCCACTGACAGCCAGAGATTGTTTTATATTTCGGTAAGAGACTTCCTGTTTCACTTTGCATACAAAATTGTATAAGCATTTGGGGGTCAGTAAGATTCTGCTTAATAAGACTACATTTATTTAATAAAAATATAGAAAAAAAGTAATATTGTGCAATATTATTGTAATTTAAAATAACAGTTTTCTATGTGATTATCTGTTAAAATGTAATTTATTTCTGTGATACACAGCTGTATTTTCAGCATCATTATTCCAGTCTTCAGTGTCACATGATCTTCAGAAATCAATTTAATATATTGATTTGGTGCTCAAGAAAAATTTCTGATTATTATCAATGTTGAAAACAGTTGCGCTGTTTAATAATTTTGTGGAAACTGTGATAAATTTTATGTTTTTTGATGAATGGAAAGTTCAACAGAGCAGCATTTATTTGAAATAGAAAAATGACATTTAAATGTCTTTACCTTTACTAAACATCAATATGAAGTACAAGACAGTATTTTAACATTGGAAACATGACGCACGTCACCTTTATCTTGTACACCAGCAGGATGTTTTTGTAATTCATCACAACATGGCATGCCATATATTTATTTCGAGGTGATTCACTGGATTTTACGCTCTCTGTTGAACATGATCCTGCTGTGAACAAAGCATCAAACTCAAAGGAGCTCAGAGACACAATTAAGTCAACTGCAAATAATGAACTTAATTACTCCTAATAAACGCAGGCACCAAAACAGAAACACACCGCTGCAGGGTTTAGATTGTGTGTTGTTAGTTCAGTTTGAGGTTGTCATGTGACTGTGCTGCTGTGGTGTTGAGTGTGTTGTGTGTGTTTGTGCAGAGCTGAAGGACTTCAGCTTCACTATGATCTGGATGTGTGTTGTGCTGGAAGCTGCACTGACATCAATGAGCTGCGCGCTCACAGGAGACAGTGGCAGCACAAAGTCAACACCGTCATCCTCAACATCACCATGGAGCTCATCGTCAACATCTTCAGGTCTCAAGCGCAACACTTCTACAGTTTATTTTGTCATTGTATTATTTTCTTTGTCAACTTGCACAAAAGAGGCTTTTAAATTTTTTCATGTTTTTACCCTCTCTCTGACTCCTATCATTATGTCATACACTGTAATTAAGTTAAACATTTTTTTACATTTTGTACAATTTTTTATTGTTTTTGTTAGCTAAAAGTATATAAAAAAATGATTTCTGTAATTTAAATGAAGCTGAAATAAAATTAAATATAAATATTAGATGAAAAACTTAAATGTGAAAAAAAAAGATTTTGCCATTTAATTTGGGAAATTTTGCCCAAGAATTATAATATATGTTTACCTAAAATACTACAATTACTAATACTAAAACATAAATTAAAAGCTAAGTAGAAATATTTAAACTAATAAAACTACAAATAAAATGACAAAATCCCCTCACAAAATTACGAAAACTAATATTAAACAAAAAATGTAAAATATAATATGAATAAATATTTCAATAGTATATGAGTAATACTAAAACAAGACTGATGGCAGCAAACAGTGAACTCTTCTCTGTTTAAATGCTTTTTTTTTTCTTCTAAAAAGCCACAACTTGCAAAAAGTAAAACACTTTTTTTTTTTTTTTTTTTTTTAAGTATTACTGTAATAAGAATCTAATGACAATAACCATCATTGGAATATTATATTATATTATATTATATTATATTATATTATATTATATTATATTATATTATATTATATTATATTATATTATATTATATTATATTATACAATGTTAAAATAAACAAAATTCTTTGTATGTGTCATATGTAAATGACCTCAGTTATGACTGGCTAAACTCTTCTCATTACAGAATGCTGTGATTTACTCTAGATTGAAAAAAAAAACTTTTCAGAACTTAAACATCCTGTCATTTCTGTTTTGGCTGGATTTACCTGAAAACACAAGGATTTAAAAGGGTTTTATTCCTTTAGTTTCTCCTGCTGAAATGTGAACTTAGCTATGTTGTTTCATGCTCTGTGTTTGATCTGGAAACAATCCATTTGCTGTCTTTTTTTGCTCTCTGTAGTGAAGTTTGTGACTTTCTGAACTATGAGCATCGAGTTTTCAACAGCGAGGAGTTCCTCAGGTCCAGAGAGGCGACCGATCACAAGTTCTACAAGAAGGTAACTAAAAACTCCCGCTCGGTTATACATGTGCTTCTCTACCAAACCCACCCAAACCATGCATGTGTGTGTTTGTAGGTGTTAGACACTCATATATTCCACTCATTTCTACGGGACCGTTTGAACAGAAAGAATGATGCTTTCACTCGCATGCAGTTGAACATCCGCTCAGAGACTCGCAGGTAAATAAAAGTCAACATTAATGGACTCTTTCATCTCATCTCTTTTTTTTTCTTCCTGTGTCCAGTTTTTATTAATAATAAAAAAAATGCAGTTATGTTTTATTACTCGTTTTGCATTACCATGCCAAAGCATATAAATTAAGTGCATTTACAGTAAATAACAATCAAGAAAGCAGTCCAAAAATACAAATTGCACGATAAGTTGTAAATTTCGAAATCCTCTTTCTGAGGTAGGACGGCTTCTCTCTGCAGATACGGCACTGATTTAATGTTTATGTGCGGAGTTTGTAAAATGTAGACATTCGGGGGTTTTGCACCACATAGTTGTAGGTACTAGCCAGAAGAGTCAGTCGTAGACTCTTTTCTCCCTCTGAGTTATCCTGTTTGCATTCACACCAGCAGCTGAAACTTCCACCAATAGTTCTAGGAACTATGAAAAGTTTCCTCTGTTGGAAAAGCCCGTATTGTTTACAAGTTTTTTTTAGCAGATCGTGCATTAGGGATGCTGGATGAAAAGTTAGTAATCATAAATGTGACTGTATTCTGATTACAGGGCTCTAGAGTGAGTCCAATGTAGTTTTTAGACCAATGCTGTGTGCCATCAGCAGCTGAACAGTTCTGCCTTCAAATACACACAATAGGTTAAAGCTTGCCGCAAAGCACCGGCAAAAGTTATTAACATAAATGTGACGGGGGAAAGAGATATTTGAATTATTTACAAATAAAATAGTGTTTTCTGAGTCTGTGTCACAAGGATGAATCTCCTCATTAGACGCACCTTTAGAGAGAAGTGCATCTTTACAGATTATGATTATAATGAAAGAGTTTTTGTTTTCGATTTGTTTTCATTAAGTAGTCTTTTAAAGCGTTCTATAGATATATTTATCATGTCTGTGAGGCATGTTTTCACTGAGTTTCAGTAAATTTTTGTACTCCTGTTAAAGACAAGAAAAGCGCAGAAAGCGCATCGTGTTTGTCTTTATTTTATAAAAGCACAACATTTCGTTGATATTGTGAGTGCACACAAATAAAAGTAGACCCTTTGCAAAACTAACCTATTTTAATAGCTGAAACAGTAGTATAAGCTGTTTAGGGACTGTTTTGCTGTTAACCATAGAGCATCCCTTCATTCAGATACAGCGGAAGATCTGATAAGAATCAGTGTAGAGGGCCCAAGTCTGGAAGATTTTGATGCTAGAGAGAGTGTGGCCAGCTGGTTTAGTCAAGGCCAAAGATCAAGAAGACCAAACTACAGGAGTTGGCCATCCGAGGGTCATGTGACTGCGATGGAGGATAGTCCATAAATTCAGTTTGAATTTAGATTTTCTATTTATTTAATATTTTAAGTTTAAATTTCAGCTTAGTGAGGCACTTTTAACGCTTTTTCAGTAAGTTACCTTTCTTGTAGAATTGTGCTTCAAATAAAAAATGGATGTTGACCAGATGGTTAGTTAATAATTTAGGCTACAAGTCAATATTGCCTATATGGACAGCGATTTAAAAAAAAAAAAAAGTTACCTTGTAAAACTATGGTCTTAAATGCGATGCGGTTGAAAATCTGGGAGCACCTAACTTTTGTGCTGGTGCACTTACGAAAAAAAGTTAGGCGCACCAGTGCAACCAGTGCAAAAAGTTAGTCTAGAGCCCTGGATTAGTGTAAATACATGGGATCTGTGCATGTATATCCAGTCTAATAGACTGCTCACTGTTTATAGGTCTCATTGGTGACCTGAAACAGAGGACACAAATAGTTATCAAACAATTACAGGAAATAGTTAGTCATCACAGGAAACAAAATGCATCACCACCTCCTCATTCCCTTTCTGTCCAGCAATGAGAATGAGGCTTGAATCCGACTCGATGTGATGCTTTCTATTGAAGGAAGGGGAATGAGGCTTGAATCCGACTCGATGTGATGCTTTCTGTTGAAGGAAGGGGAATGAGGCTTGAATCCGACTCGATGTGATGCTTTCTGTTGAAGGAAGGGGAATGAGGCTTGAATCCGACTCGATGTGATGCTTTCTGTTGAAGGAAGGGGAATGAGGCTTGAATCCGACTCGATGTGATGCTTTCTATTGAAGGAAGGGGAATGAGGCTTGAATCCGACTCGATGTGATGCTTTCTGTTGAAGGAAGGGGAATGAGGCTTGAATCCGACTCGATGTGATGCTTTCTATTGAAGGAAGGGGAATGAGGCTTGAATCCGACTCGATGTGATGCTTTCTATTGAAGGAAGGGGAATGAGGCTTGAATCCGACTCGATGTGATGCTTTCTGTTGAAGGAAGGGGAATGAGGCTTGAATCCGACTCGATGTGATGCTTTTTTATTGAAGGAAGGGGAATGAGGCTTGAATCCGACTCGATGTGATGCTTTCTGTTGAAGGAAGGGGAATGAGGCTTGAATCCGACTCGATGTGATGCTTTCTATTGAAGGAAGGGGAATGAGGCTTGAATCTGATTCAATGTGATGCTTTCTATTGAAGGAAGGGGAAGTTAAACACTATATTTAACACCACAGTAAATCTACAAGCCAGAGTGTACCATTGAAAACATCTCACACGTGAAAGGCACAGCAGACAAAAACGTCCTGTTTAATTCTTCAGGGTCAGAGGACGAGTGTATCAGGGCCATAAAAACTAAAGTATGACAATTTTTCAGATCATCTCTTCCTGGTAATAGATACCAAGGGTTATTGGTAAAGATAACCAGGGTTGTTGTTTTTTTTAGTTGGTAATGGCATTAGTTTGTATGTAACTTAATATGTGATCCTGTCACAGCAGCATGAAGGTTATTAATTAATTTTTTTACAGTCTTACATATTTACCTGCTGTAAGTGTATTTACTGTAAACATGTTCTCATTCATTTTTTACTCATTGACGAACGTATTGAAATGATTATCAGCAGGTCACACATGCAGTACAAGAAATAGGGTTAAAAACTAACACAATTTTTTTTTTAATTTTCCCTTTTTGGTGATGAAATCCATCATCTGACAAGAATGATCTGAAATAAAGCACATCTCCATCTCTGTCGCTCAGGATGAGAGCCTTGACAGAGTCTCCTCACAGACCCATGATGGAGGGGATCTGCAAGTACGTCAGACCAGAGAACGGCCTGAACAGCAGGCTGGGGGTGAGTATGCCAAACCTGGCCGACCACCGACTGCTCGCCGTCCCGGTTCAACAGACGTCCATGAGGACCATGCCTTTCCACAGCGGTGAGGACACTTTTAACAACACATCATATATTCTGAAACAAGTCTTAACCAAGGAACCTCCAGGGATTCGTGTGGTTTAACATATATATATATCTTTCCTTTATTGTAGTGTTGGTGCCATAGATATTGCAGGACGTGAGTCTCTTTTAACAAAAATAAGATAAATATATTACAATATTCATAGTATAAAAACTATATAAAGTATAACATAAAATATATAACAAGTTATTGAGAAACAAAAATATTTAGTTACATCTTGATTTAGTTTTTTAGCATTTCAATTAAGTTACATAGTTTTAAAATTATTTAATCCTTTAAGTTTTTTAGCATTTTAATTGATATCATTAACATTTACAGTACAGATCAAAAGTTTGGAAACATTACTATTTTTAATGTTTTTGAAAGAAGTTTCTTCTGCTCATCAAGCCTGCATTTATTTGATCAAAAATACAGAAAAAAATGTAATATTGTGACATATTATTACAATTTAAAATAATTGTTTTTAAATTTATTATACTTTAAATTATCATTTATTTCTGTGATGCAAAGCTGATTTTTTAGGATCATTATCACATGATCCTTCAGAAATCATTCTAATATGATGATTCATTATCAAAGTTGGAAACAGTTCTGCTGCTTAATATTTTTTCAGAACATGTGATACTTTTTTAGGATACTTTGATGAATAAAAAGTTTTTTCTTTCTTTTTTTTTTTATACAATTAATACTTTTATTCAGCAAGGATGTGTTAAATTGATAAAAAGTGTTAGTAAAGAAAATATATTATTAGAATAAATATTATTATAATTTTTATTTTATTTTGAATAAATGCAGTTCTTTTTAACCTTTTATTGATCAAATATATTAGACAGCAGAACTGTTTCCAACACTCATAATAAATCAGAATATTAGGATGATTTCTAAATGATCATGTGATAGACTGATGTTACATGTGACACTGAAGGCTGGAGTAATGATGCTGAAAATTCAGCTTTGCATCACAGAAATAAATTATTTTTTTAAAGTATATTCAAATAGAAAACTATTATTTTAAGTTGTAATAATATTACACAATATTACTGTTTTTTCTGTATTTTTGATCAAATAAATGCAGGCTTGATGAGCAGAAGAAACTTCTTTCAAAAACATTAAAAATAGTAATGTTTCCAAACATTTGGTCTGTACTGTATGTTAAATATACATTTATATTAATTAAAAATATTTATTTTTAATAATATTCATATTAATTATATTCTTTAATAATATTAATTTAATCCATTTTAATCCTGCGGCCCCCTTAAAAGTTTGCTGAGAAGCATTGTTTTATAGAGTGTTTATTGCACATAAAGAAGAGCATGTGCCCTCAGCAGGTGATGTCATCAGTATTTTTGGTTTATTTTTATGGAAGAGAAATGCATATATCTGCTATATGTTTATTCTGTCAACCTTCATGTGTGCACTAACATATAGGGTCTGTTTACACCTGGTCACTTCATGTGTTTTCTCTGATTGGATTGCTATCTGATTTGTTAAAGCGGCTCCATTTACACTTGGCCACATAAATGTGTCTCCGCAAACCTGATATAAAAGGATTTCGATATAAGTGATGTGACATACAGCCAAGTATGGTGATCCAGTATCCAGGAGTCAAACTCTCTAACCACTAGGCCACGACTTCCCCAAGAAGTCAGCCAAGAGGAGACTGTTTTTCCTTTGCTAAAGTAAGGAATCTTTGCTCCTGTTAACAAGTGTTGGGTTTCACGACTCACTGGTGCATGTGCAACACTGACCTTATACGTCTTTTCCCCGAAACTGCTTTTGTTTTACAACAGTGAGCGCAAGCTAGATTAAAGTGATTATTACCCTTTGAGCAAGGATATTTTTCTTACAAAAACGCATTGATTCGCTAGAGAAGTCCTTTGATCACCCCCCAGAGCCGTGTGAGACACTTGTTTTGTAATGGATGCGCTTTTTATTAAACTCCTTATGGACCGATGAAGTCCAACAACTGCTGAGTGGCATCAAACAGCTTGAAATATCAAAGACAATTTTTAAAATAACTCTGACTGGATTTGTATGAAAGAAGAAAGTCATATGCACCTAGGATGACTTCAAGGCGAGTAATTTATGGGCTAATTTTCATATTTGGGTGATCTAACCCTTTAAGTGACCAGGTGTAAACTTTCCTGTGTATTTAAGAAAGTAAATTTAGTAAAATTTGATTATGTATCATCTATAAATCGTTGAACAAAGCAGTTAATTTTGACAGGCATAGTCTTAATCTTTATCCTGAGTCAAAAATTCTTAATAGTCTTATACTTAATAGTCACATTTTATAGTTTTAGTCGACGAAAAATCATTGCGTTTTGTCAACTTTTAGTCATTATTTTAGTCAAGCTGCAGTTTGAATAAAACAGTTATTTTTGTAGCTATTTAATATGTAGTTTTCAAACAGAAATAGTCATTAATTCTTCTCTCTTTAGACCAAATCAATTAAGCTTATAAGAAATTTGAATCTAGGATTGAATTTGGAAAAACTTGAATAGATGACAATTTTCATTTCTATCCCTTTAACAGTTGTAAAAAGGGATCGACTATAAAAATAATAGTTGTTCATATATAGTAGGCTATATAGATAATATATATCATTTATAATTTTTGAAGAGAGCACAATAAGACGGAAGAGATACAAATTAAACTCATTTTTCAGATACAGTAGGTTTATTTAACATGTACATTTATTTAACATCTTTTGTTGGTTAACATTAATGACACAGATGGGTCCTTAATTATTGCTGTCCCTTTAAAACGAAAGACATGCTTGTAAAACTGACATATGTTCAGTTTTCACCCACCAGTTTACATTCACTTAATCCATAACTGACTTTATTTGCATTACACGATAGACAATTCATCTGCAATTTTAGTTTTTACGAAATTACCACTAGAACAAAGTCATTGTATGTGTCACTTATCTCCTATTTCATGGTTACAGGTACCTGGAGTCCCTCAAGGCCAATCAAAACCTTTAAACTCCCAGAATTCCCTCCTCCGCTCGCCTACCAATACGTTCAGAGTTACTACAATGATCTCATCAAAGAGTTGAGCAAAGCCATCTCCACAGCAACCCCAGATGACTCCGCCCTCCTGGCCCGTTATTATTACCTGCGAGGACTGGTGAACTCTGTTGCTGGGAAGCGCGTGGATGCCCTCGGAGACTTCCAGAGCTTGTATAAGACAGACATGGACATATTTCCTGCCAAGCTACTGAATGTGCTGGTCGAGTCTCTGTCGGTGGAGGAGAGGAGGATGGCCGAGCGACGCCCCGATTTGAACCGTCTAATCAGCCGGGTGAAAAGAGAGAATGAACGAGAGCGGGCGCGACCAATAGATGATGGGACGGTGAAGAGATTCGAACTGCCCAAGAAACACTTGCACATGGAGGACTTTGTGCAGCGTGTTCAGGAGTCTGGCATCGTGAAGGATCAGGGCACCATCCAGCGGCTGTTTGAGGCTCTTACTGTGGGTGGGTACAAAGCACAACCAATCAGAATAGAGCTGTTGTTTGTTTGGGCCAAAGAGATGAGCTAACTAATGGACTAGGGAAACTAATCAAGATCTGGGAAGCTTTCCTGTTCTTGCAATCCAAGGCTGCATCTGAAAGATTAGGCAGCTGACTTGATGCCTCACTGCTCTATCAGGCAATGACTTTGCAGGCAGCGCTTGTGTGTGAATGTACCTTCCAAAGCTGATTTCGGACAGACTTTGGAAACAGTAGACAGAGCTTTGGTGATAGCTAAGCAAAATTTAATAACTACAAATTCAAGACTAATTTCTCACTAGAAATGATTTCAAAAAATTTAACAAATAAACTGACCATCAACCTCAGCTTTCAGATGCAATATATTTTATTTGTGCAGCTGTCACAAATTTGAATGTGCAGAATAGATGGAGAGATGATGGGAGCAGGGACAGATGGACGGACGTATACTGTATTTTTCGGACTATAAGTCGCACCTGAGTATAAGTCGCATCAGTCCAAAAATACGTCATGATGAGGAAAAAACATATATAAGTCGCACTGGACTATAAGTCGCATTTATTTAGAACCAAGAACCAAGAGAAAACATTACTGTCTCCAGCCGCAAGAGGGCGGTTCATGTCTCTTAGTTCATTTCTCTTGGTTCATGTCAAAGTAATTTTGACAAATAAGTCGCACCTGACTATAAGTCGCAGGAACAACCAAACTATGAAAAAAAGTGCGACTTATAGTCCGGAAAATACGGTAGATAGATGGATGTATAGGTAGGTAAATGAAGGATGGATGGATGGATTAATACATAGACCGGTAGATAATGATGGATGGGTAGATAGAGATGTAGAGGATGGATGGATGGATGGATGGATGCATAGACAGGTAGATGATGATGGATGGATAGATAGAGATGTAGATGATGGATGGATGGATAGATGGATGGGTAGATAGACAGGTAGAGGATGGATGGATGGATGGATGGATGAATGCATAGACAGGTAGATGATGATGGATGGATAGATAGAGAGGTAGATGATGGATGGATGGGTAGATAGACAGGTAGAGGATGGATGGATGGATGGGTGGGTGGGGGGACAGGTAATTTTGTAAAAAAAAATTTTTAATGTGTAGTATAAAATATACCGTTATGTACAATATAACTATACAAATATATAAAAATATAAACATACAATATATTATATTATATTGATAACATCTGCTACCAATATCGGCCCAGTCAAGCAGATAAATAACATTGTAATATGCTGATATTAATATTGGCTGATAGTGATATGCTCACTGATTCTCTAGTGTTTTTTGTAAAAATCGCTTTGGTTTGTCAGGTGTGGATTCCACTTCGCAGTCTGTGTTTTACCTTGAGCTGGAGGGTAAGCGTAGTTTGCATGTGCCATCAGTACTAACAGCATCACGGCATGATGGCACATGTGTGGCTCCATACTTGCATGTGCATGAGTGTGTGTGTGTGTGTGCACGTGAAGGAATGTTCTTCAGGTAGCCACATTCAGAGCTGCCATCTTTAACCCAGTTTGTGTTTAACCTCTAGCTGTACTCATGTGTTCATTTGCTCGAGTAGCACAACGCTGGTTAATCATTTCCTGTCTGTTTAAAGTCATGTAACATTTAAAGCTCTGTGTCAAATCATTTCCTGGATGGTTTTAGTTGAACAGGTCTGAGTTTGTGTGTCAGTTCTGCATTTCTCATTCATACACTCATTCTTCATTTAAAAAACATTTGAATGCGAGGCACAACTCTTCAGTAAACATTCAGGTTTAAAAGAGATATTTTTGCTTCAGTCTTCAAAGTCACATGATCCTTCAGAAATCATTCTAATATGCTGATTTATTATCAGTGCTGGAAACAGATTTTTTAATCAAATAAATGCAGCCTTGATGAGCATAAGAGACTAATTTAAAAATCATTACAAGTCTTACTGATCCCAAACTTTTGAGCGGTAGTGTATATCTTAATGGAATTTACCATAACGCTTTATTGCTTGGAGCCATAAAATAAAGAAAGCACCTTTATCTCAGATGCCACGAGATCTGCAATATTTCAGTCATCATTTACTCATGCTAATGTTCTCAAACTACAATGACGCTCCTTTTGTGTAATGCAGAAGAGATGCTTTGGTCATTTAAAGTCTACATCATGTTTGAATATATCATTAGCATACAATGATTCAATTTCAGTCTGTTCCTCACACAAAGCATCAAATGACTTCAGAAGACATGCAGTAGACAGTATAGTGCATGAAAATAATATTAATAATAATAAAACAAAGTAATAATATATTAATAGATTTATTTTAAATTGCCAATCAGTCGATCAATCAACCAACAAACCAAAGTTTAGAGAAAATAAATAAAACTAAGATGAAACTAACTAAAAATAAGTAGTTTAGTACACTGAAAACAGTAAAAAAAATAAAAAATAAATGAATTGTAAAATGTAAATAAAAATGTAAATAAATAAAACTAGAAAATAAATATATACATATATAAATAAATTATATATATTATAATAATTAAAACACAGAATTAAAAATATTTAAATATATAAGAATTAAAATAGACAACCAGTCAATCAATGTTTCGAGAAAACAGTGTATAAAATATAAAGATAATAAGATTAACTTTTAAGATATATATAATATATAATAAATATATAATTAGGTTAAATTAAATAAATACATATATGCGACCCTGGTCTTAAGTCTCCGGGGTATATTTGTAGCAATAGCCAAAAAAACATTGTATGGGTCAAAATTTTCTAGTTTTCTTTTATGCCAAAGATCATCAGGACATTAAGTAAAGAACATATTCCATGAAGATATGTTGTAAATTTCCTACAGTAAATATATCAAAACTTCTTTTTTTGATTAGTAATATGCATTGCTAAGAATTCATTTGGACAACTTTAAAGGAGATTTTCTCAGTATTTAGATTTTTGTTGCACCCTCAGATTCCAGCTTTTCAAACAGTTGTATTTCGGCCAAATATTGTCCAAAAATATAATAATAAACCATAAATCAATGGAAAGCTTATTTATTCAGCTTTCAGATGATGTATGAATCTCAATTTCAAAAAATTAACACTTAAGACCGGTTTAGTGCATAGTGAAAAAGTTCATAGTGAAAAAAAACGTAATGTAATATAATAAAAACGAAATATTTTCCAAATAATATTTAACACATTTATCCTACATTTTTAATAAGTGCTTTTTTTAGGAAGCGGGTGCCTCGCACAAGGATGATCATAGTTTGAGCTCCATTGCATCTAAAAGACTGAAAGCCCAAGATCTCCAGTAAAACATTCATGTTTGCGATCTTTCCTCCACACAGGTCAGCAGAAGCAGGTGGATCCAGAGACCTTCTGCTTCTTCTACAACTTCTGGAAGGAGACCGAAGCGGCGGCTCAAGACGTGGATCTGCCGGTCGTCGTGCTGGAGCACCTGGTGAAGGACGAATGTGTCTACAAGCTCTCGTCTTCAGTGAAGACCAGCCACGGCGTGGGGAAGATCGCCATGACCCAGCGCAGGCTCTTCCTGCTGACGGAGGGCCGGCCGGGATACGTGGAGATCACCAAGTTCAGAGATATTGAGGTCAGGATCGCTCAGACCAGGTTTAAATGTTTCAGGCTGAACCGTAATCACGAGAGACTTTATTCTTCTCATCCAGGACGTGAAGATATCATCCACTCCTTTCCTTCTGCTGAGGATCCCGACGCTGAAGATCACAACCTCCCTCAGGAAGGAGACGTTCGAGGCCAATCTGAAGTCGGAGTGTGACCTTTGGCACCTGATGATCAAAGAGATGTGGGCCGGGAGGAAGATGGCAGACGAACATAAGGTTTAATGTCTCCTATAGTCCTTGATTTAGCTAAATTCATCTCTTAAATCAGCTGAACCACTTTTTTCTGAGTTAATATTTCAGTTAGGGATCACATGACATGCAAGCAAACAAATATAATGCACACCCTGATGAAGGCGAGTTAGCTGTTTTTAATGTTAAAGCCAGATGAATAAAGGCTTTTTATGTCTTAACCACATTTTCGAGTGCCTTGGATTAATGAGTTTTTTGATGACATAAAAGTTCACACCCCTGCAGCGTTTTCTAAATATATCTAATGTTAAATATTTTTTAGTAAGTGTTATTAATTGTGTTTTATTTACTTACAGTGTAAGACTGGTCTATAAATTATAGACCTATTATGATTGTTTTGTCATGTTGTGATGATGAACATTTAAAGTCTCATATTGCTGCTGATTTTATTTCAAAAAATTTTTTTGCTTTTAAATGATTCTTTATTCTTGCTATTGTAATAATTTAGTAATTATAAAAGATTAAGAGAAAATAATTATTTTAGTTTATTCTGGCTAAACGCCTGTTATTTAGTACATTAGTCTGATATTTTGTACATTAGTCTGAAATAGGGATGGACAATTAATACATTTAATTTATTTATTTTAATTAATTCATTTTATTTATTTCAGATACAATTGATTATGAAAATAAAATAACCCGGTGTATTTTTTTATTTATTTATTTTTTTTGTAGGTGCTATTGACTTAATTGCTATGTTATTTTAAGTCTTGAAATACATTTTTGATAAGAATATTAATAATAGTTTTATTTAACCCTGAGTTACAGTACTAACATGCCTTAAATTCTTGGAATAAATAAACATTACATAATACATACTTGTATATTCATTATTTTATTTTACACTCAGTTACTCTAATGATGTAATGAAATTATTAATAATAATTTAGCGACTAAATATGTCTTAAATTCTTCATTTTCAAAAGTTAAAAGCTTTTATTTTGGTGGAAAACTGCAGAGAGAGATTTTTAAATCTGTGTTTATTGGCAGGTTTATAAATGCTTTTCGTTACAAATCTGCCTGTCAGTGCGAAAACTTTCTCTACCAAAATGTGTAAAGGTGTTTCAGATGGATGTGGATCATGTGAAGACACTGAAAAGCCCAGAACATATGACCCTGGTTTCACAAACAAGGCTTAAGTCTAGTCCTTGACTAAAATGCATGACATGAGCTGTTTTAACTGAAAGAAACATGCACTGATTTTAAAGCATGCCAGTGTTGTTATTTTCTAATGCACGTTTATAAAAGATTCTTAAATGTCCTAATTAAACGATGGCATAATCCTATGGCTTCATCTTAGTCTGTGAAACCAGGCCATAGTGTAACAGAACAACACAGTACTGTAGTTTAGAGCAGATAAGAGTTCAGCGCAGTAGTGTTTCAGGTGGAGATGTTCTCACTTCCTCAGACATGAATCGTTCTCGTCCTGAGGGTCAGGAGTGTGTCTCCTGTGCTGTACACACTCGTGTGAATGTGTGCTGTGATGTGTGTCCACAGGACCCTCAGTTCATTGAGCAGGCCTTGACTAACGCTCTGCTGATGGACGCTGTGGTCGGCTGCCTGCAGTCACAGAAAGCCATCTTCGCTGCTACCAAACTGGCCTACTTCGACAAGAAGAAGCTCGAGGGTGTGTATCTCTCCATCAGTACATTTACAGATTTCTTACTGTGGCTTTGTCGTTTGTTATGGTTGCATAACATGCATGCGTTGGTTGGGTGATTATATCTGGTTATGATTTTGGCTTCCAGTGACTATGAAAACATAATTAGTTTTATGTTGATTGTCTTGTTTTCGTGACTATGAAAACAGTATCTGGTTATGATTTTGGCTTTCAGTCACTATGAAAACAAGACAATCGACATTAAACAAATTATGTTTTCACAGTGATGCTCTTATTTCATCTTGTTAGAAATCCAACATCCACAATTTTTAGTCGTTTTCAGCAGATTGTGGAATGCATCTTATTTTTTTTCTTCGTATAATTTATTTGTATTTATTATTTGTATATTATTTATTTAAATTCACACACACCTTAATAAATCACAAATCACAATAAATGAGCAGCCTAAAGGCACAAAAAAAAACATGAAAGAAAAATGCATTGTACACGTCACCAACAGTGTATGATAAAGTGCTATTTTAGTAATTAGTGACTGTTGCTACTACCAATAAAAAGTAAATAAAACAAAATTTAAACCCTTAGGAGATAAGCAGCAGCTCGTTATAGAGAGAGAACCGGAGAACAAACGATCTAGTTGTGTTTTTTGGTGATAGTCACCTTATTAAGCGTCACAGGACAGTATTTAGTGACTGTATTTGTGTCTGGGTTTATCACAGTGCCCATGATGGTCCCTAAAACAACATCTGAGACCCTGAAACACAAGATCAACCCGTCTCTGGACCAGACGTCTCCTCAGGCCGTGGACGTCCTGCTCTACACACCTGGTGAGGGTCTTATGTGTTTTTATTTGTTTGTAAGAGCAAAGCCAGATTGATGTTTGTTTCATATCAATGTGGCTTTCACTTTCAAGTTCGTCTCAGTCTGATCAAGCAGTCTGACCTGGGATTTCCACAAGCCTTGTGCAGATGGCTAGTGTGTTCCTCTGTGATCCTGATAGCATGGAGAAGAGCAGGCTTACAAATCAGCCCAGCGCAGAGTTGCCATGCTCTCTTATTTCCTTCCCGTGTTTGATTACCACACATTTTCCCTCACCGGACTTATCCGGGACAGAGACACGTGATCAAAGTGATTTCCTCTGAGCTGAGTGAAGCACAATCCTTTGTTCAGGAATCTGAAGCACTTAACTCTTCACTATGTTTGTTTGTTAAAGGTGTTACAAAGCTACACAAACATGACTTCAGGGCAGGCTATGGGGCTATTTGAGTGTGATAACATACATTCATGCATTTGAGATGCTTTTATTAGTATGGCTATTATATAAATATAGATTAAGACTAATGAATATTTATTCATTATGAAGAATGCACTTTAAAACCAATCAAATTTTGTTCAAGACAGGACTATGACATATGTCCTATCGGTGTGCTTTTGATTTGTTAGGTTTCACTGCTATCAGCTGTAGATCAATGAGGCCTGGTCATATGACTTTGATAAGAATCATAATGCTTCAGTATCTCTGTTGCATAACGTAAAAACGCTGTCCTGCTCTTGTTAGTCCAGCTGAACGGAGGGGTAAAAGTCACACGCTTGAGGAGTGACAAACTATAAAAGATCTCATAAAATCTGGCATAAACATTTACAGGTCATATTCCATTACACAATCACAAGAAAGAAATAAGGTATATCTTGAATCAAGAAAACTTGTTTTTAGATGCATTAAGATTTTATATGTAATGACAATTATGCATATTTCACTCAAAACTGTCATTGCTGTAATACATAAATAGATATATCGTTCATTTTGTGAAGCATTTATAAATAATGTTGTACTGCCTTTAGTTCATGACTCATTTAAAATTACATTGATAAGAAGTTTTAGTTATGAGAATAATGCCACAATACCAAAATAGTATTTGTCAGGGATCTAGGAAGGAGGACCCAATTGCAGTGAGATATAAGGGTTTATTGACAAAAGACTGATACAAGAGGGCAGTGAAGTGCACAAAAGATACCACAACATGAACACAATAAACAGGGACAGCTAGGGAAGGCCACTGGGAAGGCTTCAGGAAACAACTGGCAGAATACTTGGGCAACAGAGGGGGCAGCAAGACCAGGCTGATAGAGAAGGCCACACAAGGCACCATAGAGCAGAGCTCAGACACTTGTTGACCACCGACTCAGAGACCGACCAAGTGCCAGGCAGGTAGAACCATGGCAGGAAACACAAGGAAAAGGTCAGGAACACAAGACTAGACAGGACAAAGCGCCACAAAAACACAAATTACTCAAGACAAGGAAAAATATAAACCAATAAAAGTTTAAGTAACAAAATAAGAAACTACCAATTAAACCAACTTAATCAAACAAAACCAAGAATCAAGACTAGAAAAACCAAATAAATCATAAAAGCAAAAAAAAAAAGGACAAACAAATTACTAAAACAAGGAGCAAGACAAGAACATCGAACTACAAGGACACAAGACCAACCAGACAAAGAGACATGAACATATATTCAGACAGAGACAGAAGGGGTGAGAATGACCACAGACCAGCAAACACAAAAGGGTAAGGTGCACTAAAAATAGGGAGGAAAATACATGAGGGACAGGTGAGCACAATTAGACCAACTAGGCTAACAAGAGGGTGTGGTAAAGAGGAAACAAGAAGAAGGGGCTAAAGGAGCACATGGCCAAGAAAATAACTAACAAGGCCATGTGCTGACACTAGACACAAGCAACAAAAACATAAAAAGGTGACAGTGCAAAACCCTGACAGTATTGATCCTAAAAATACACTTCATTTTATTTATACAAAGCAGATTTTTAATATTTAACATGTCTATATATATATATAATTAATATTTTTTTTTAAATTTCTTTTTAATTAATTAATTTTATATATCTATCTAGATAGACATATACTGTATATCTATTTCATTTTTTACATTTACATTTTATATCATTACTTATTTTGTAATGATATAAAATTTTGCTGTGAAATATGATCTAGTCTTGATTTTTTAAATAAATGTTCACAGTAAATAATATAAAATATAACAATTAGATTAATATAATAATACAAAATAAATATTGCTACTTCTAATTAAAAGTACAAAAAATTTAAATAAACACAAAGGGCATAAACAGCAGCTCGTCTGAGAGAGAACAGGAGAACAAAAGATCTTGTCGCGTTTTTGTGATATTCTTCTTATTATGCGTGTATGTGTGACAGGACCGACAGTGGAAAGGTTTAGCACAGATTTAGGTCTCACTCAGTGAATGTAGAAACACATCCCCTCTCAGATTGTGTGTTTTGTGGTGAGGAGTCTGTGACACTGCTGGGAGGATTTGACCTCCATTCAGGAGGAAACTGAACCGTTATGAAAGCCAGAGACTCGTCCAGTAAACACTGTGTGTGTGTTTTAGGTCAACTGAGCGTTTCGTCGCTGGACGGCGGAGGAAACCCAAAGCTTTGGTGTGCTTTGAGCAACGGGAAGGTGCTGGTGTTCGATGCGGCCAGCTGGTCCATGCAGAAGAACTCTGTACAAGTGGGAAAGTCCCGTCTGGTGAGGAAACCTCTCTAGATATAAAAAATGAACTTCAGGGATGACGTACTCTGTGTTTCCTTGTCCCACCTCCTTATCAGACATGAGAGGCTGTTTAGGAGTTTCAGGAAGAAAACAACTAATATGGTTTATTAGTATAACTGTAATCAACTTGCTTTATCTAAAAGCATTAAGTATTTTTCCCACAACATCACAGCAATAATGTTGAAAAAGAAAAAATGCTCCTGCATGTAAACGCTGCATCCCACATCTATGGCTATACATTTTAGCATTTTGTTAGACTTCACTACATTGCTGGGATGCCTATAGTCATGGAAAACATTAGTGCACTTTATAGTTTTCACAGTGGTGTTGCCCCCTGCTGTTCAGTGTGTGAACACACTTCTTTTCACTCCTCCCAGACCTGCATGCTGGCAGTGAACCAACAGCAGCTGTGGATCGGCTCAAGGGATTCGTTCATTTACATCATAAACCCACGGAGCGTTTCCTGCAATAAACAACTGACGGAGCATCGCTGTGAGGTCACCGGACTCGCCCTGGAGGAGAGAACTGACAAATTCAGGTAAGAGAGACAAAACACGACAGTCATTAAAGGAATAGTTCACCTAAAAATGAACATTCGCTGAAAAATGACTCCTTCAGGCCATCTATGATGAACTTGTTTCTTAATGGGATTAGATTTGTAGAAATGTAGTATTCCATCTGCAGTGAATGGGTGCCGTCAGAATGAGTCCAAACAGCTGAAAGAAACATCACAATAATCCACAGCACTCCAGTCCAACGGGTAATGTCCTGAGAAGTGAAAATCTGTGTGTTTCTAAGAAACAAATTCATCTTTAAGATGCGTTTAACTTTAAACCATTCATAATAATAACAACGCTTTCTCCAGTGAAAAAGTCCATCTCCTGTTCACTAAAACCCACCAACATATTGGTTTAGAGCTGTTTTGGCCTGTGTTCGCTTCTAAACAAAGCTTGAAAAATGTATTTTGGAGCAGATGCATATGGATATTGGACTTGTATTTAAGCAACAGTTTAAAGATAGCTGCTTGGATTCTCATTCTGACGGCACCCATTCACTACAGAGGATATGTTGTTGAGCAAGTGACACTATGCTAAATTTCTCCAAAGCTAGAGATGGATGTTAATTGTATTTTTTGCCTGCAGTCAGACGTTGGCGTACTCGTGCAGTGAAGATGGCAGTGTGATCGTGTGGGACGTGTCGACGCTGCAGGTCAGACGGCAGTTCAGAGTCTCCTGTGACAGACTGCAGAGCGTCCAGATCCACACCGGCATGCTGTGGTGCTGTAAGTCTGCCTCACACACTGCTATGAATGCACGTTTCTATTAGATAATAACTCCAATTTTACTTAAACTGTTATCTTGACTATTTATTGTGTGCTTGTTACAGCTACTGTTTAAATGCTTGTATTTCAACAGTAGAAACATCATAATATCATTCAGAAGTGTATTTAAACGGGTCATATCACGTTGCTAAAAAGAACATTATTTTGTGTATTTGGTGTAATGCAATGTGTTTATGCGATTTAAAGTTAAAAACACATGATTTTCCACATATGCACCTATTGTATGCTCCGCCTTCCTGAAACATACATTTTTACAAAGCTGATCGTTCCCGAGAAGTGAAGTGTGCTCTGATTGGCCAGCTCTCCAGTGCGTTGTGATTGGCTGAATGCCTCAAGCATGTGACGGAAATGTTATGCCCCTCACCATACTGTGATGCCGTGTGTCCGGCGGCACGACAAGACAAAACCAGTAAAACACATTACAAACAAGGCTTTTGTAGCATCCAGTGGAACATAATTACTGATTATAATGACTTACACTGTCTTTTCACACGTTTCATTGATTTCCGCCACATAAACATAAAACCATGTCTGCATTTGTGATCGGAGAAACAACAAACAACAAGCGCTACTCTACACTGCTCAAAACTCACTTTTGAATCATCATTGGCAAAATTCTTTAAATAAAAAACATACTTACAGACTGTGAGTCAGAAGCACCAGACTGTCCTTACAAAGATGGAGCTGCCCAACCGGTATTGTAGGCTACTCTTCCAGGATCAGGAAACTCCTCCGTAAAATGTGCTGCACACAATCAAATATTTGGGTTCTGTTCTGGAACAGTGTTGTGAATACAACTTAACCACTGATTTCTAGTTGAGTTCTCTTCTGGAAGACCAAACAAAGTAGTTTTGCTTTCACAATGAAACACTCATCATCTCCACGAACAGCTTGTTAATTCTCCAAAGAGAAAGAAAAACTTGAAATCGCATCAAATGACCCATTTTAGACCTACACGATTATTAAATAAATTATTTCCGGTTTCAGATAAAAAACGAAAACTTAGTGAAATAAAATAATCTCAATGCATAACAGTTTTTTTGTATTAAAGGTGGTCGTGATTGTGTGCTGGAAGTGCGCAGGAACGGCACGGTTCATCGTAAGGTGTCTCTTCCAGATCACCCGCTGAGCTCACCGAGGGGGTTCAGCTGTTTCCTGCTCTTTAACGAGGTAAAAACCCCGATGGTGAAGGAGGCCGTGAGCTCGTCCGGCTGGGCTTCAGCACTCATTAGAGCAGTTAATGGATCACACGTGTGAGGATGTTTTATAGGTCTCTGAGCTGTGATGAGCACGGCTTTTGATCATTTCCAAGAAACGGGATTCAGGAAAAGTTGCTAGGGTCTTCTGGGTGGATTTTAAAATTATTCCAGTTTTATTTTTTATTACTGCACTGTTTTAGGTAGCTTGTGGAAGTGCATTACAGCACAGCTATTTATTCACTTAATTTTAGTGAAGAGTTGATAAGATTTTTACTGTTTTTGAACAAGTTTTCTTATGTCCACTGAGGCTTCATTTATTTGATCAAAAATAAACTCAAAGCAGTAAAATTGTGAAATATTATTACAATATTTTTCTATGTGAATTTATCTTAAACTGTAATTTATTTCTGTGATGCGCCGCTGTATTTTCAACATCATTCCTCCAGTCTTCAGTGTCACATGATCTTCAGAAATCATGAAAATATGATGATTTACTGCTCAAGAAACATTTATGATCATTATCAATGTTTAAAACAGTTGTGCCGCACAATATGTTTGTGTACTGTGTATATTCACTATGTATATATAAAAACAAACAATTGCATGTATATATTTAAGAAACATGTTATGTTAACATATTAAATATATTTATTTTAAATTTAAAATAAAAGAATATAAATATATGAAATGTATACAGTATACAAGTAAATATTTTCAAAATGTATATCGTATGCGTGTTTGTTTATATAAACATAATAAATACAAATAGTACACACACGTATATCATGTAAACATTTGAATGTGATTAATCGTTTAACAGCACTAATATGTGTGTGTGTGTGTGTGTGTGTGTATAATGACATGGGTATGACACAGGTATTACAAGGAAAGGGTGACTTATGAGGACATAACCCATATCCCCATTTTTCAAAACGCTTATAAATCATACAGAATGAGTTTTTTTGAGAAAGTAAAAATGCACAAAGTTTCCTGTGAGGGTCTGGGTGAGGTGTAGGGTTGGTGTAGGGTCATAGAAAATACAGTTTGTACAGAATAAAAACCATTACACCTATGGGATGAACACACTTTTCACAAAGTCTGTGTGTGTGTGTGTGTGTTCTGTTTGGAAGTGAAAGAAAATCTATTGTAAAAAGAATTGTTTGTTTTTTTTACTATAAATAAATAAATCATAAAGTAATCATGTTAAATACAGTAATTCTGATCTCAGTATTAATTATAATACTTGTGATTTTTTGCAGTAATTGAGCAGCCCTAGTTCCTTAATGCTCCAAGTAAATGTTTGTGATTTTTCATCTGTTTGCCACCAGACAGCGGCCGTTATAAGATAATACTCATATAAGTTATCAGTTAGTAAAGTCTTCTTGGTTGACTTGTGCTGGGAATGTGATTGCAGTCGGAGCAGCTGTGGACAGGTTTGGCAGACGCAGGGGAGCTGTGTGTGTGGCACTGCAGAGACCTGAACAAACCCTTCATCAGGATCCAGCTCAAAGACTGCGCCGGCGTCGTCTGCATGATCAGAGTCAAGAACCAGGTGAGACGCCACTCACGTTCACCTGTCCAGATGTGTGAGTAGAAGATAAAGAGTGACATTACAATCTCTCCTGCTCTCAGATCTGGGTGGGCTGCCAGGGGAAAACCCGCGGGAAGATCTACGTGGTGAACACGGAGCGATACACGGTGGAGAAGGAGCTGATGGCACACGACGACAGCGTTCAGACTCTGTGCTCGGCTGAAGATCGCTACGTGCTCAGCGGAGCCGCACGGGCCGACGGAAAAATCGGCATCTGGAAGGTTGAGTAGAAACAAACCGGAACATGTGATCCGTTTCAGCCTCACCGAACACATTTTCTCAATCAGATATGAACTATTATAGACAAAACAAGCTTATTTTTTAAAATAAGAGACCATGCATGACCATAAATGCATAGATGCACATTGGAAATGAAGAAACACAGTGCAAACACATGCTGGCAGATGAAAAACAGTGGACATTTACAGCAAAAACATGCAAATTCTCACATTCATATATCATTTTGGGAATAATTTGCTTGTTACGTGATTGTATGAAATGTAAATATTGAAGGGAAGGACACTTTTACACTACATTTATGATGAATTCTACAGTGCTATATCAGTGTTTATGTATCTCATTCATGTCTGAATATGATTTATGATAAAGGATATTCTCCGGGCTGTTTTTTAATGTGTTCAAGTCCAAAAACAGCAAACTAATGGAGATGAAATGTGCCAGTGTAAATGTTTATTATGAAAGAAAGTCTCAACGTTGCACTCGCTTTATACCTGTGAAAACAGATCTTTATGAATTTTTGAGTTCTTAAAGGAATAATTGCTTGATTGCATGGTCATAACTGAATTATGAACACCTGGTGGCATGTTAGAAATATAAAAATGCACTTTACCCTACAACACTAATTACTGTATCTTCTTATAATAATAATAGTCCAGGATGCATAACTTTTCAGTAAAGGACCAATAAGCCTCATTGATGAGTCCGTTTTCAGTGCCATTGAATATGACTGAGTTACTGTCTGTATGCATATGTTTCATATCTGTACATAGTTTATCATGCATTATATCTATATTTGTCTATGCAAAATCCATTTTAATGGCCATAATGGTTTTATATCGAAACATTTCACTTCTGCGTTTGTCTATAAATGTCATTTTGAAGACTGGAGTTTAGATGAAATGAACAAAGCCTTGTGTATGTATTTATTGTATATATTCATAAAAATCTGTTGGATTTAACGCTGTAGTCTTTCTTTGATTCATCCACCACTAGAAGGCAGCAGAGTCTCGTCTTTCTCATCAAACAGCTTCTCAGATGGACTCAATGAAATACTAGTACACTAATTATTGCGTAGTATATACTAAATTCTGCCTACTATATAAATATGTAAAACAAACACTTGTGGCAGTGTGAGCAAATAATGAGTCATGAACAAATCATAAAAAATGGCACAGAGCACATTGCATTTTGCAGATTGCTCTGGTTGCACATTGCATATTTTGTCAAATGAATCTGGTTATACAGACAAATAGCACCATGTGCACTGTGTACATGCTATGAAGCATGTGAAAAAAGAGAGTCTTGATTCAGTCTGGCATCTCGACTGTCGCAGAGTTTCATTTTTTTCTAGCTCATATGTTGGAATCAATGTTATTTTCTGGTATGGAGGTCTCAGGAGAGTAGCGACACGTTTGGCTTCACTGAGAGCCGCTGAAGGCTGTGAAGTCCATCTGTGGAGTGAGATTATGGTTTGTAATCTTCATCTCCAGAGATCATGGCATTTAATCCCGTCTGAACCTCTCAGTGTGTCATTCATCTGACGAACACTGACCTAAAGAGCAGCGATATAAACATACACCACTCTTATTTTTATGCCTCTCTATTCGTAAACTATTCTTTCTTTTTTTTAATGTGAAAGAGCACAAAAATTTTAATAATATTTACTCACCCTCATGTAATTGTAATGCATCTGCATGCTGTATTTGTTCCATAAAAACGTTTTTCAGATTTTTTCTTTATGCAGGTTTTTTATAGATGACTGCTCATAGCAGGGTTATTATAGATATCTAAAACTAAAACATTATATATATATATATACATATATATATATATATATTATATATATATATACAGAAAAGTCACTTAAAATAAATGTTAGCTGAAATCAAATACAATATAAAAACCTAAGCTAATTTTATTTCAATACATGCTAAGGCAACTTTTTTCATTTTTATTACTAAAATAACTAAAACGGAGTAAATTGAAACTAATAAATAAAAATAATTAATAAAAACTATATAGACATTTAAAAAATAATAAAATTTTTACAAAAATTCTAGTTCAATTAATGAACTAAAAAATAAACAGAAAATATAAAAATAAAATGTAGGGCAAAATATTAACAAAAAATATAAAAAACAATACTAACTCATAGTGAACACAATGATTGACAATTAAAATACTAATTTAAATTTTTACAAATTGTTAATTTATTATTTTAAATTATTCTACTTATAAATCAGCTGAACTAACAAACAGGAAAGTATGAATTTAAAATTGTTATAATTATTAATGCATATTAACATTTGACATTAATTATAGTTTTGAAAACAATATAATTTGAATAATTATCAAATTCCTATAAAATGCTAATGGATTTTTTATTTTATTTATTTATTTATTTTATTTATTTATTTTTAATCAGTCGTAAAGTTCCTAAAACCTTTAGAAGCTTCTAAACTTTAATGTTCTTTTTTATGATTTACAACTGGATGTTTGTTTGATGTTGTTACCTATGAACTAATATTTGTCTTGTGTGAATGCTCTTTATGTTTGGACATTGTTCAGAGCTCATTTCCAGGTTGAAGAGAACTGAGGAGTTAAATTCCCACCAGAGAAAGAGAAGATGAGTCAGATTTCTGTGGAACTACTGCAGTAAAGAGAGAGAAATCACATTTTCTAGAAGAAAGTCTCTCCTCGCGCTGTGATCTGATTGATTCATCAGTAAGGGGATTTTCAGAGAACTCACTCTTGCCTAGACGTGACTCATTTAGGTGGGTCCATAATGCTTTTATTTCATCAACAATGATTAGAAAAGTCAGCAAAGCCAAGGTTCTGCTGATCTGAGATCAAACAGATGTGGTTTCACTCATGGTGATTATGTTTATAGTTTAATCAGAGCTGATCTCAGATCAGCATATAAAGGAGCAACGATCACATGATCACGAAAAGCTGCTGATATCAGTACAGTAACCACACAAGAATGAGACTCCTCAGGGTGTGAAAAAGAAATTTTTAAAAACCCAATAGTCATTATATGCCACGCCAAACATTATTAATTGATTTGGTATGACTGACTTTCCAAAGTGATTCAGTGATTTGCTATCACTGAATTTCCATAGTTAATTTTCTCAGATTGAATAGAATAGAACAGCTGCTCTATTCAGACACAGAAAACAGTCACTTCTTGAGCAATGTGCTCTCTCAGATGGACACTGAGACCCTATAGAGACCACAGACACAAATGTCCACTGTTAAACTCATGAGAGTCATTCATTGTAAGGCTACTCCATTGTATCCAGACGTGTTTGCCCAGTGGGTGAACGAATCCATCTTTTGAACTGATTCCTCAGAATGATTCGATCGAATCGTTTCGCAAAACGGTTGTCAATCGCTCAACTGCTCAACGGGGGGGAAGTCGTGGCCTAATGGTTAGACAGTCAGACTCGCAATCGAAGGGTCTAGTTTCATATTTTATTCTGTTTAATAAAAATTAAAAAAAAATCTGAAAAAAGGTTTGCGATACGAGCGCCAAAGTCCCAATCTGAATCAAAAGATTTGCGAGCCCACTCCGAAGTTCCGATCTAATATAAATGATTCCCATCTGAATCTGTAAAATTAATCGCAAACCCGCTCTGCAGTTCTGAATGAGTAGCTTCAGAAGAACTTTATTTACCCCCTTGAGCCGTGTGGACTTCTTTTATGATCGTTTGGTTCAGTTTTTTGGACTTCATATTTTGGCCTACCATCCACTCCTATTATAAAGCTTGGAAGAACCAGGATGTTTTTTTTTTTATACATATACCTCTGATTATTTATCTGAAAAAAAAAAGTCATATACATCTAGGATGGCTTGAGGGTAAGTAAAGCATGGGGTAATTTCCATTTTTAGGTGAACTAACCCTTTAAATCAAATGATTCGTATATGAGGTCCTATCTGAATAATGATTCGCGAACCAATGTTTCAGATCATGACTTCGGAGCACAGATCTCAATCAATCAATTGATGAAATGATTCACGAACCAGCTCCGAAATTCCAATCTGAGATCAAATGATTTGCGAACCTGCTCAGAAGTCCCAACCTAAATCAGTTGATTTGCAATACGCAATTTGAAGTCCCGATCCGAAAAAATTATTCACAGTTATTCATTATTATTTCAGTCAATGCAAAATAATTGCATCCTGGTACTCTCCAAAATGGTGGAAGATGGTATCTCTGGGAGAATAATTGTTAAATAGTTATTTTTGTTTTCTTTGCGCACAAAGAGCAACTCATGTCACATGGACCGTTTTTACCGATATTCTTACTATGTTTCTGGATCTGGGAACATTTCAGATTCCGATAGTTGCTGTCTAGGGTCAGAAAGCTCTCAGATTTCATCAGAAATATCGTAGTTTGTGTTCCGAAGATAGACGTAGTTCTTACGGGTTTGGAACAATGACAGAATTATAATTTTTGGGTGAACTAGCCCTTTAAGATCGTACAAATTTGAATTCAAATGAATCGGCGAGAGAGTTCATTTGACCGTGCGAGCGAATCGATTCGCTAAATGAATCGGACTACCCCAGCGCCCGGCGGTGTTCATTCATTCGGGACTGGGAGGAGTGTGTGCGTGTGTTTGTGTTTGTGTGTGTGTGGTGTGTGTGTGGAGCTGGATGGAGCTGGAGTGGGTTGGGATCTGCCCGTCAGCCATGTTGGAATGAGAGGGAATGAAAAACTGGAATGAGAGAGGATCGAGTGGAGAAGACGGGAAAAGCGGCTTCTGGAAGATCACCACAGACGACCACACAATAAACGAGTGAGTAGCGCGCATTCATACTCTCACACATCTGTTAGAAAGAAACAAACTGTCACTGTAAAAGGTCAATATGAGCATTTCTGAGCTGGATCGACCGAGCCATGCCTTCATGAGGAATACTGCTCTAATACTGCTCAGATATCGTTTGGATCCGATATCTGTGCGCGCTGATTGTGACGCGCGTCGGATTCATTGGATCGAATCTAGTTTGGACTCTGAAGGTTTGTTGACGTCAGCTTCAAAAGTTTATGCCACATTATTTCAGCACAAACCCACTGTGTTGTGTTTTACAGAGTTTCTGTTTATCGCGTGTAGCTACATCAGCAGGATTTGATGACAGCTTGTGTTAAGCTCAGCTATTTCAATCAACAAAAGTTATCACAGAGTATTATATAAAAATATAGATGTAGTATATAAGAATAAATTATTAAAATAGTTGTATTGTAATGTATGGATTGTGTGCAGAGCATAAGCATTGCTTTGAAAAATACATGAAGGAAAAAATAAAACACATTCGATTGTGAGTAGTTTTACAGTAGAAGCAATAATTCAGCATTTTATTTATTTATTTATTTATTTTTTATTTAAAAAATATTTACCATACTTTATGTGTATGACCCATAGTACTGTGTTTATTTTTTGGAGATGTGCTTTGTTTTTATACATTTGACCAAATATTTACCATGCTTTATGAGTCTGTACCAGAGTACTACTATGTTTTTTGGAGATGTATCATTGTAAATGAGATGTTGATGATATAAATATATCAATTTTTTTTTTTTTTTACATGTTCTTTTGGTAAGCTACATAAGTATAGAGCATTTCTATACGTTTTGGACAACGTACCATGGTAATATCAGATTTATTTGAAAAAAATAGTTTGTTTCATCATTTTACTATATATATATATATATATATATATTATTTATTCGTTTATGTATTTTTTTATTTTTTTTTTGCAAGCAGATTATTCATGCAATATTGCACTTTTTTTTTATGTGCGATTACTTAATAAATGTATAAATCCCACACAGTCCCTCAAACAAACCTGCATCAAAATTTGAATTGCAACCTTTTAGTCAATTGACTTTCCTTAGGCTTCGTGAGGAACTGTTGCATTACACACAGGGTTTCACATAATTTGGACATTAATTTGGAATTAGTGTTGCTAATATAATGATACACATCACATCTTGATACATACTGTATGTTAAGATTCAATAGGTTGCAGTAGATCATGCTTAGAATTGATATTGAGTACATTAATTGAATGGTAGGAAATTATATGAAAGCACGATGAAATAAAAACAAGTATATACCCTCACACTAATGTTTCCACCAGTTTGATGTTCTGTGTCCGTCTATCTCCTTATCCTTGAATGTGAACGAGAACAGTGCTGGGGAATCTCAGTCATTTGCTGATGTGTTCTGGCAGCTCTGTGTGCGAGTGATACTGTGTTTTGTGCGTCCCGGGGCGGTGGAAATGAGGGGTATTTTTAGAGCCGGTGAGATCACAGCGTTTGAGTGAATTACGGCTGACTCCACTCGTCATTAAGTTTGGTTTGTGACTGCTGCATTGTCATCACGAGAGATTTACCCGTGTGAATACAACTCTGGCTCACATAAGAGACATTTCGTACATTATTTGCAATGCACCTGATAGTTGGGCTCAACTTGCACTGTGTGATTAGATCGTCAATCTTTCTGTAACGTATAAGCATGAGATTTCTCCTCATAATGCATCTATCTGACGGCGTGTAATCCTGTTGTTTTAGCTGCGCAGGAAGACAGCCTGTGATTTCAGCAGCTGTGACAGGAAGTTCAGTCATATAAGTGTGTGTGTGTGTGTGTGTGTGTGGTGGCATAGCGTTTAACTGAGAGTGGTTTAGCATGCAGGATGCTGCTACCTTGTATCGTTCCTCAGGGTTTGAGAGGAAAACGCCTTTTTCCTCTGGGCAGAAACAGCCGGCTATGTGTGTTTAGGGCAACATTATCTTCTTAACAGTGATGGGTGTCAGCCAGACCGATATTTGACCATTTAGAGATTATATCTGCATCAATTAACCGATCGAAAGTAGTGTAAAATAGTCAAAAGGAGTGCAAAATAAGTGTGTTGCATTACAGCATTTTTGTGTGTGTGTCTTATTTTCTTTACTGAATTTGTATTATGTGCACAGTTGTTGTTTTTTTCTTTATTTTTTTTCTCTAGATATCGGTAACAGCATTTGCAACTTCATCATGTTTAGAAAAATTACTGGCACATTTCAGCAAAACGCCTTAATTTTTTTTTGTTGTTGACTATTATGAGTCAATAGAATTGCGTTTTCCAGACCTAAAGTATTTATATTTGTATTCTATATACTAGTTCTTAGTAAAACCTGTTAAAAAATAAATAAAATCACAAGTAGTGACAGACCAATCAGCTAAAATATGAGAGAATTGCAGGGGGTTCGAAAATTTGATGTCTAGATAATAATTAATTAAATAATCAGCAATCCAAATTAAATGCTTATAAAAATAACATTTTAATAAAAATGCAAAATGTAAATATAATTTAAATAGAAAAATAAAAATATATTGAAATGAAATATTTTTTAAATAAATTTGATATGAGGATAAAAAACAATTTTAAAATAAAAACAACAAAAAATTAATTGTATCTTTAAAATTTTAAAATTAAAATAATAAATCATTTTAAAATGAAAATAATCAAACTGAAATAAATCCTAAAATAAACTGTTTTAAAATGAAATTGATATAAAAAACAAAAAAAAAAGAATTAAGTCATAAAAATGTAAAAAAGTAAAATAAAAGCTGTGAAAAATATGAAACATTTAAATCATAAAAAGTGATTTAAAAGCCAATAATGTTAAAATAAAAACAATCAAAATAAAATGCTAAAAATTAATTAATTTAATTATATTAAAACTGTACAAATTATTTTTGTTATTGCATTTTGAAATGCAAACAATAAATAAAGAAATACCAAAATGAAACGAATCCTAAAAAACAATAAAAAAATATAAAAATTAATTTTCAAAAACATTTAAATAAAAGCAATTAAACACTAAAAATGAATTAAATCATAAAATAGTAAAAAGTTTAATCAATAACTTAAAAATAAAAACTTTTTTTTTTTGTTTACCTGCATTCTTCCATATTGCCATACACTCTAGATATCTATATTGATTATAGAAGTCATCCTCTGAGCTAGCTGATTGTTTCGACTGTGAACCTGTGTGTGTGTGTGTGTGTGTGTGAACAGAGCCTCCACTGAGAGCGAGTGGTGTACTGTACAGACAGTTTCCAGCCGTGGAGGTATGCTGCTTTATAGACCTGATCTGGACTGTTTCAGTGTGGGTCTGTGCTGGATGGTGATCCGGTCTGAACCGGTCCAGATCAACCACCTGTACTTCAAGTGCTTGTATAACTGACTTCTTTGTGCTGAGGCTTGAGTTTCCTGTTAAACCGCTGGAGAGCAGAGTTGGCCTGGCTGGATAAAGAGGACTCCGCAGGAAATGAGCACGAGCTGCTTCCAGTTCCTGTGGCCTTAAGGCTTTAGATGAGTGTTTTACCTGAGAGACCCGTCATTAGTGCGCCGGGGCGGGACACACAAACAATCAGCCTCTCTTTTTTCGGTGTAGCTCAGTTCTTTCCGTTCTCCTGGCCAGATCCCTGCCGCTGGAAGGTGGGCTTTTTCCATGTGGCTGTGGAAACAGAAGGAATGTGTTTATGTTTTAAAAAGCTGCTTGAACACAATGGCTACTGTTCGCCCTCGCGGTCCTGTGGGAATCGGCCTTCTTTGACTCTTGTCTTTAGTGTGATGCTGCTACAGGAAGTGATGTCGTGCAGACAGGAAGCTTCAGAATGCATAGGCTACATTTGGATTGTTATTACATGCTGCACAGTGTAGACTATAAACTGCATACTGTGATTTTATAAAGGACTGTTTGAAATGTTTTGCTTTCACATCATAAAACTTTTAGTCAGCATGGATGCAGCGATCAAAAGTGACAGTAAAGACATTCATAATGTTGTTATTATATCTGTTTCAATCTCTTTCTATTCATCTGTCCTGAGTCCTGAAAAATAAAATGTATCACAGTTTCAACAAAAATAGGAAGCAGCACAAGTGTTTTCAATCTTAATTATAATCAGAAATGTTTGGAATGATTTCTGAAGATCATGTGACACTGAAGACTGGAGGAATGGTGCTGAAAATACAGCTGCACATCACAGGAATAAATTACACTTTACAATATATTCACTTAGAACACGGCTATTTTGAATTGTACAAATATTTCACAATTGTACTGACTTTACTGTATTTTTTTTGCTTTACATTCAGACAATTTGCATGTTTAAAATATTGAAGTACATGTAATATTAATGTAATTCCGATAATTTTACCCCTATGTCCAACCCGTGCTCTGAGCTTTATGTGATTTTGAGGATACTTGACCTAAAAATGAAAGTTTGTCATCGTGTCCTCATCATATAATGAAACAGAGGTTAAACGTTGTTCTTCTGTGTGTTCCACAGTGCAAAGAAATGAATAGTTTAGGGTTTGTAAATGATGACACACATTCATTCACGGAAATGTTTCCAGAGAAGCTGCTGATATCAGCCTGGTTCTGTGTAAGTCGTCTGAAGGCCTGTGCTCACCAAGCGTTCAGTGAACACTGCTGTGTATCTGACGTTCCTGCAACTCTGTCTGTGTTTCCCAGCAGTGTTTGTTTAAGAGACTTAAACTGACACTGTCAGCAGTGAAGGGCTTTCTCTGAGAGCTGAGGACTGATGTCTAAAGAGACTCAGCTTGAATTTACCTGAAACCCACCATTGTTTCAGTGCGAAACCTCATACACGTGTTTCCACTCCTGTTTGCAACATTTCAAAATATTTCCATCCGTATTTGCCTGTGTTTTCAGATGATGGTGTGAATGAGGGTTGTGTTCTGCTGGTCTCTGAGTGTGTTTTCCAGTCCATTGCTGGAGAAAGCTGTTTGGGGAGATAAGCAGCGATCTTAGAAATCTCACAAGACTCCTTCATTTCTGATTCCCCTTTATTCACTGACTCATGCGCTATTTGCTTTTATTTGTGCTGTGCTTTCAAGTGTAAAGTGGGGATCTTGGGACCCTGGTCTTCCAGCTGTTAGGTTTCATTCAGTGTATTATACTTTATCTCTGTTTCAGGAGTATTGTGGCTGTTGTCGCAGTTAACTGCAATAGCACGTTTATTTCGTGTTATTTATGTGTTTACGTCCGATGGGAATTTTTTTTCTAGCTATAATAAAGAGTTAATTATTTCTGCATCTATTTATTAAATATATATATTTAAACACCAAAGCAGGTAAAAAAACAGGTGAAATATGTGCTGTGGATGTAGATTTGTAGATGACAAATTTGGACTGTGTTTGTTTTTCCCGCCAGAATTTGGATGCTGTTTAGATTCTTCTCCTCCAGAATTCTTGGCTTTTGAAGCTCTTGTCCAATCAGATCGCTTTCTCTGAGTGTGTGTGTGTGGTCAGCGGTGAGTTACACTAGCTGAAGTGTTAGCCGTGCTCCTGCTAGCTGGTGGATGTGTCTCCTCACAATACAGGGAAATGACATCAGAGTTTATCACTGTGTCCTCGGGGCTTCGACTGAGCTGTTGGGACACGCACACACACACACACACACATGCATGCACGCACACACACACACACACACACACACACAGACACACGCACTCACTTACTCACTCACACACAGACTCACTCATTCACTCACACATGCATCCAAATACATACACTCTCACACACACATGCATGCACGCACACACACAGACACACAGACTCACTCATTCACTCACACATGCACGCAAATACATACACTCTCACACACACATGCATGCACGCACACACACAGACACACAGACTCACTCATTCACTCACACATGCATCCAAATACATACACTCTCACACACACATGCATGCGCACACACACACACAGACACACTCACTCATTCACTCACACATGCACGCAAATACATACACTCTCACACACACATGCATGCATGCATGCACACACACACACACACAGACACACACACACACACAGACACACTCACTCATTCACTCACACATGCACGCAAATACATACACTCTCACACACACACACACACACACACACAGACACACTCACTCATTCACTCACACATGCACGCAAATACATACACTCTCACACACACATGCATGCACACACACACACAGACACACTCACTCATTCACTCACACATGCACGCAAATACATACACTCTCACACACACATGCATGCATGCATGCACACACACACAGACACACACACACACACACAGACACACTCACTCATTCACTCACACATGCACGCAAATACATACACTCTCACACACACACACACACACACACACAGACACACTCACTCATTCACTCACACATGCACGCAAATACATACACTCTCACACACACATGCATGCACGCACACACACACACACACACACACACACACACACACACACACAGACACACTCACTCATTCACTCACACATGCACGCAAATACATACACTCTCACTCACACATGCACACACACACACACACACACACACACACACACACACTGACTCACACAAACACACACACTCTGGCAGTGACATCACTGTCCCTACACCATGTCCTCGAGAAGAATGTCCTCTAAACACACCTCTGACAGCGACAGAAAGAGACAGACATGTCTGAAATGATTGATGACTTGCTGTTGAGATTTTAACATTGTAAGATGGCATTTTTCATCCGTCCAAAATTTAGACCTACACATATGAATGTTTATTCTGTGAGTGCTAAAGAGCTCCTCGACAATCTGGCTTCAATTCATGCATTATATTATATCTGTTTTTTTATTTTACTATTCATTATATATTTATACATTTTATGTATGACTTTTTTTTCATTTATATGAGGGGCTGTGCAAGACTTAATTCATTCTGGCACTCTCACACACTTACATTCTCCTTTCACATACATATATTCTTGCTTTCACACACTTACATTTTCCTTTCAGATACATATATTTCTACTCTTACACACACATACATTCTCCTTTCATATGCATATATTTTTGCTTTCACACTCATACATTCTCCTTACACATACATATATTTCTACTCTCAGACACATACACTTTCTTTTCTCATACATATACACACATACATATATAGATGTATGTAAGAGAAGAATGTATGTATGTGCGAGAGAGAGAGAGTATAGTGTGAACGGAAGGCATTTAGATGAAACGGAAGGAGTATAGTGGAAACGGAAGGCGTTTAGTTGAAACGGAAGGAGTATAGTGGAAACGGAAGGCGTTTAGTTGAAACGGAAGGAGTATAGTGGAAACGGAAGGCGTTTAGTTGAAACGGAAGGCAGGTTAGGCGCGATCAGGGTCACCGGTACAGGTCTTGATCAGCATGGCTGAGGCAGATGAGGAAGCCGCAGAAGTAATTCAGCAAGATATCCTGGTTTTTAAAAAATAAATAAATATTATTATTGTGAAAACTTTACATGGCCTCGTACTTTGAGCGAGTTGTGATTGAGGACGCGAGCTCAGCCTCAGTCGTGTTGCCAGATAAACGAATTATAAGCGTACAAGGTTTTTTTTTCCCATTTAATTTAGGAAGTTAATTAAGTGGGATGTTGCAAGTTAGGGACAGCGATATCTTTGTTTAAATAACTCAAGACTCATTGCGGTTTATTTATTTTTAGATTTTCATTTACTTATTTAATTTTTTTTTTCAATTGCGGCTCTGCGTGCACTCAGTGCTAGACTAGTGTTCTATAAGCGCCACCTGCTGTCAGAGATTGAATTAGCATTTTCATCAGAATCAGAAAGAGCTTTATTGCCAAGTGTTTACACAAAGAAAAAATTTCGTCAGCAGCTTCCAGTACAGAAAGTACAAACATAGTGCAGACACACATATAATTAAGGAAATAAAACTAATAATAATAAATAGTAATAATAAAATATTCATTAAGCCAATCTGATGTTTTTGTTTTGTGCACTAGCTTCATGTTGCATATATTTTTTTGTTTGTTTGTTTGCTCAAGGTTAGTATGGCCAGTAAAAGAGCAAAATAAACATTTAATACATGTAAAAAAAGAAAAAAAAGAAAAAAAAGAAGAACTAAATAAATTGGCAACGAGAATGGGAATCGGCTCATTTGATTGTAAAATAAATAAAATCCTGATCAGTGCATCCTTAACTGGAATAGTTAGGCCTACCTGAAAGACCCGAAAAAGCATGGTTTATTTATTTGTGCAAAATGGTTATTATTTATTACAATACAATGTTACAGTCAACAATGAAAACAATAAGTCTTATTGATTGATTGATTGATTGATGCCAGGGCAAGTAAAAAATAAATAAACCACAGGCCAAACTGGACGAGTTGAAAATGTCTTTAGCGCTAAGCCCTGTTAATACGATCAAAATCAGTGTCTTAGTACTTGTACACAGATCTTTAGAACACGTTGATACATAATGATATGTTAAAAATAAAAACTTAAAATATGTACTTGAAAAGAACTCCTTCTGTGCTTTATTTCTGCTCGAGTCAGGAAGTCCTGGATTACATAAACTGTGTTCTCGCATTTGTTCGAAACATTCAAAATGTGCATTTAAGCATTTCAAAAAATGTATTGGATTAGTTTTTAGTTTTTAATTTAATCTAATCAGTTATTTTTAAATGCAGATTACGTTTGTCATCATCTAGTAAATTGAATTTAATCTTTAAAACATTCTTAAGTTCTTAATCCTTACACTCATCTATTTTTATTTTTATTTTTTATTTTTGAAAATATATTTGAATATTATATCTATATTTTATTCATACATCTGTAACCCTTTTAAATATTTGTATATTAATGTTTTAAACATGTAAAATTTTAAAGCATTTATTAAATTTTTTAATGTTTTATTTGAAAGTGTCTATTTTAAAATGATTATTTTTACCATTGATATTTTGCTTACTGTTATTTTTATGTAAATAAAATGTATATAAATATAAAGAATTTAGTTGCATTGTTCTGTAATCTTTAGTTAATTCAGGTGCATCTCAATAAATTAGAATGTGGTGGAAAAGTTCATTTAATTCAGTAATTCAACTCAAATTGTGTAACTCGTGTATTAAATAAATTCACAGACAGAAGTAGTTTAAGTCTTTGGTTCTTTTAATTGTGATGATTTTGGCTCACGTTTAACACATTTAATTAAAAGAAGAACAAAAACTACTTCAGTCTGTGTGCACTGAATTTATTTGATACATGAGTTTCACAGTTTGAGTTGAATTACTGAAATAAATGAACTTTCACAAGACATTCTAATTTATTGAGATGCACCTGTAAATATATCTTTGGCTGTAAATGTGCTTCAGCTAATTACTGAGTTTGAATAATTATGCAATGTACGTATTTCAGTTGTGACGATTCTGTTTTTGCTTCGTCATTATGGTGTATGGAGTGTAGGCAAAAAAGTAATTTAAAACAGTTTAACATAAGGCAGCAACATAACATAACTTGAAATAAATGAAGGGGTCTGAATACTTTTGCAAGGCCCTGTGTGTGTGTGTGTGTGTGTGTGTGTGTGTGTGTGTGTGTGTGTGTGTGTGTGTGTGTGTGTGTGTGTGTGCATATACACACATTACGCTGCTCTACCTGCCTCCGTCTCGTTTGCATGCATCTGTGGTCGTCTGTCTGAAGGAAGGATTGTGTGTGTGCGTTTGCCGGTTAAACAGCTTTGGGTCAGGAATTCAGCTCATCGCAGCTTCCTCAAAGAAATTCTGAGCTGTTTGATGATGAAAGAAGAGATGCTGGTTCGTCCTTGAGCATGAGGATCAGTCTTTCTCACAAGACCAAGGCCAAACGACGGCCTGAATGTCTAAGAGAGAGAATCCACATCCATGAGGACATGAGGAGCCAAACACGACCACAAGAGATTCACCTGACAGTAAAACAGGAGAGAAATATGCCTGAGTGTCTTCTGAAAGCAGAAGAGCCTGCATCTGCACGTTTGTGTGTGTCTTATTTAGAATACTATACATTAATAACATATAAAGTATCCATTTTCATTGATTTACTTATTTTTAATACTTGATATAGTTTATTTCAAGTTATTATAATTCAGAAACGAATTAATGAATTTTTTTTATTCATATCTACATTAATTTAATTAACGTTTATCTATATATTTATTATGTGTAAACTGTAATTTATAAAAATTATTAAACATTACATGAGATGAAGTACCTTTTAATTGCATTTTTTTATGAAAAGCATTTATAATGTTTAATATTAATTGTCTATTTAATAATAATACTAATACTAAAATTGTTTATCATCATTACAATTATTTATATAAAAATACTACTACTACTAATAATAATTATTATTACGATTCTCAATAATTAAATTATTAATACTACTAATAATACCAATAATTTTTATCATTACAATTATTATATAATAATACTACTACTACTAATAATAATTATTATTAAGATTCTCAATAATTAAATTATTAATACTACTACTACTAATAATAAATATTATTAGTATTATTCTAAATGATTAAATTATTAATAATAATATTATTAGTATTCCATTTTATAGTCTATACTGATACATACAATCTGATATTTGATCTATTTCCTTTTTTTTTATTTATGAAAAAATAAATCGTAAACATTTGCATGGTGAATTTCCAATATAACTGAAAAAAAAATAAAAAAATATATATATATATATATATATATACAGTGATGTAAAATGAATTATTTTGTGTATAATATAAGATCATGGTCATAAGACTCATCTAATATGATCTTCAAGACAGCACAGTTTTGATTTGTGTGTCTTTACTGTCATTTATTCATTCAGTGTCTTCAGTCAAGGGTGATAAAACACATATTGCGTTATGATTTTTCATAAACTCTCTTGAGATGCCCCAGGGATGTATTCCAGTCTGTCTGTCAGCTGATATTTTCTCCTGTTACGGTGGGAGAGTGATTCTGCGCTGGATTGAATGATCCTGATCCGATTGTGTCGGCGAGGGAAGCGAATGATTGAATTATTTGACTGTTAAACCCGTGCAGGAGATCCAGAGACGTTTATAAACCCGCAGCGGCCGTGTAATACAGTTCTGCTGCGATGACTTCCGTTCCACATGGTTCTGACGAGTCTTCAGTGATGACAGATGGCAGAATATCAGAGAGAAAGCCGAGGTTTTCCTTTGGATCTGATGGGTTTGAAGGAGTGTGCTGCTGGATCTGATTTCACTGATCGTATTCACCGTGATCTTGAAACAGGAGAAAGATCCTCCTCAAACACAGCTGTCCTGACTTCTGGAAGTCGAATTATGGTCGAGGAAATGATAAAATAGACATTTTCAGATGATGTATGGCTTCATGTAGTGAACCGCTGCGTGTTTGGAAGCCAAAACCATAACGTTCAGCTGTTTTTGGAGATGCTTTGTGATTGTTCAGATTTTTTTCATGAGTTTTGTGGCTGAAATTGCACTAAACATTTAAGCAAAACAAAATCAAAGTCATGATAAATTGCAAAAGGCTGGGTTTTATTGAAATAAACACACGTTTCATGTTTTTATTTACACACATGCAGCTTATTATAACAGTGAGTGTTAGTGTACTGTAAAAGACAATCATTTTATTACATCTTTTATTTTACATTTATTTTAAAATATAGTATAATTATAGTATTTATAATTATAGTAGATAGTAATGATAAAAATCTTATTTGTTTAATATTTTAATATCTTTATTTAATAAGAGTGTTATTTTCATTTCATCGGGGGTACTATTATAGTTTTTTAATATATTTTGAATTGTTTTTTAAATAAAATCAAACCGTTTCTTTTTTATTTTAATTCAAGTTAAAATTGTAGCACTTTTGTTGTGCATCTTTGTCATTCATCATGTCGAGTACAGTAGCTGAAATAAACGTATTTATTTCAATTGTTTTTGTTTTAAGCAATGTTTGTGTGTATGGTTAGTTAGTACAGGATTTAACTTTGTATTTATTATCTTTTTTTTTCTTTATATTTATTATCCCATTTATTATCTATTTTAATACATTGAAATCTATTATTATTATTTTATGGTCTTATTATGTTTTATATCCTGCACAGGTTTTACTTTTAAACAGCCCCATTTCTTAAAAAAAACTGCATTTTTAAATGCAATCATTTATATATATATATATATCTTAGAAAAATCTAATTTCCCCCAAATCTTTAAGCTGTACTCTCAAATCTCATTTGCAGTATATTGGTTTACCGCATCTTATAATGTGCTGTTTTTGGCCTAAACACAAGTGCAATTGAGATTTAAAAGGGTTAAATGTCTCTCAGGACTTCAGTAGTCCATGTTTGTGGTGTTTTTTTGAAGCTGGACACTATGACTCGCCATCACTTTCAATGCATTGCATTTGGCCATTCAAGAAAGAAAGAAAGAATGCGTGGATAGAATGACAGATCATGACAAAATGATTGCGTGAACTTCCCTTTCATGATTGCAGATCTGCAGTCTTCTGTGCTTTCCTCATTTTTTCATCGTCTCTGAGGGGATGAGGGGGGCGGAGATGTGCTGATCTCACCGGTTACCAGAGCCTCTCTCTCTCGTTCCCTCTCTCTCTCTCTCTCTACCTCTGTCTCTCTCTCTCTCTCTCTCTCTCTCTACCTCTGTCTCTCTCTCTCTCTCTCTCTCTCGTTCCCTCTCTCTCTCTCTCTCTACCTCTGTCTCTCTCTCTCTCTCTCTCTCTCTCGTTCCCTCTCTCTCTCTCTCTCTACCTCTGTCTCTCTCTCTCTCTCTCTCGTTCCCTCTCTCTCAAAATTTCAAATTTTTTTCAAATTCAAATGAGCTTTATTAGCATGACTGTGAAACACAATGTTGCCAAAGCATCAACATATTATATATAAGTAATAAAACAAACAAACAAAACATATATGTACAGATCATGTCATATGTAGCATAGTAAATATAAATAAATAGATAAATCCAGTCGGTCTCTCTAGAGAATTAGCTGACTCTGGCGTTGTGAATAGCTAACACATATTTAGCCGCTAGTGCAGCTGTACTATCATCTTCTCCCAGTAAGAAGAACATTTTCTCAGTGTCGCTCAGTTCAGAGAATGATGGAATTAAGATTTCAAATCTGGGCAGAAAGGTTTCTCTTATACTGGTGTATTTAGAGCAGAAGAGCAGAAAGTGTTCCTCATCCTCGATGTGCTGTAGCTCACAGTGTCTACAGATCCTCTGCTCTCTCTCTGTCCATGTTTGTCTATGTCTTCCTCTCTCTATCTCTAGATCATGGTCACTTAATCTGTATTTGGAGAGGATTTGTCTTTCTTTAAAATGTTTAATAAATAGATAACTGGCCAATTTAGTGGTTCTATTGAGGGCCGAGTAACATTGCAGTTTATTCTGGAGGGCAAAATGTGCTTTTAGTGCTTGATCATGAGTGACTTTTAGATGTTTGTGGATATGGTTAATAAAAGGTTTGGGGTTGATGGATGAGTTGAAGAGCGAGTGAGTTCAGAGGATGAGGTTCTGCTGAGCTTTCATTGGCGAGGAGGGCTTTATATTGCACTGACTCTGGGTCAGACTGATGGAGGTGATGCCAGAACTGAACACATCTCTTCTGGATCTCCATGTTCAGCGGGTACAGGCCCAGCTCAGCCCTGCAGGCCGCAGTGGACGTGTTTCTGTCAACCCCCAGAATATTTTTGCCAATTTACAATTTCCAAATACAATTTCCAATTGTAATTTTTCTACTGATGTTTTATCCCAATTTTTAAAATTTAGTACTGGTCTCCAAATTTCACATCCATATAAAAGAATTGGTTTTATTATTGAATTATATAATTTTATCCAGGTTTTAATGGGTAATTTTAAGTGTCCACATCGTGACTTTATAGCATAGAAAGCCCTCCGAGCCTTTTCACCGAGTGTTTTCACAGCCAGACCGAAGCGTCTCTCTCTGTCTCTCAAATTCAAATGAGCTTTATTGGCATGACTTGTACAGTATTGCCAAAGTATTGGCCGTTACATGAACAAATAATCAATAAAATCATTCAGTAAACAAAAGCATGAATATATATATATAAAAAAATCTCTCTCGTTCCCTCTCTCTCTCTCTGCCTCTCTCTCTCCCTCTGTCTCTCTCTCTCTCTCTCTCCCTCTGTCTCTCTCTCTCTCTGTCTCTCTCTCTCTCTCTCTCTCTCTCTCTCTCTCTCTCTCTCTCTCTCCCTCTGTCTCTCTCTCTCTCTGTCTCTCTCTCTCTCTCTCTCTCTCTCTCTCTGTCTCTCTCTCCCTCTGTCTCTCTCTCTCTCTCTCTCCCTCTGTCTCTCTCTCTCTCTGTCTCTCTCTCTCTCTCTCTCTCTCTCTCTCTCTCTCTCCCTATCTCTCTCTGTCTCTCTCTCCCTCTGTCTCTCTGTCTCTCTCTCTCTCCGCCTCTCTCTCTCTCTCCCTCTGTCTCTCTCCCTCTGTCTCTCTCCCTCTGTCTCTCTCTCTCTCTGTCTCTCTCCCTCTGTCTCTCTGTCTCTCTCTCTCTCTGTCTCTCTGTCTCTCCGCCTCTCTCTCTCTCTCTCCCTCTGTCTCTCTCCCTCTGTCTCTCTCTCTCTCCCTCTGTCTCTCTCCCTCTGTCTCTCTCTCTCTCCCTCTGTCTCTCTGTCTCTCTCTCCCTCTGTCTCTCTGTCTCTCTCTCCCTCTGTCTCTCTCCCTCTGTCTCTCTCTCTCTGTCTCTCTCTCTCTGTCTCTCTCTCCCTCTGTCTCTCTCTCCCTCTGTCTCTCTGTCTCTCTCTCTCTCCGCCTCTCTCTGTCTCTCTCCCTCTGTCTCTCTCCCTCTGTCTCTCTCTCTCTCTCTCTCTCTCCCTCTGTCTCTCTGTCTCTCTCTCCCTCTGTCTCTCTGTCTCTCTCCCTCTGTCTCTCTCTCTCTGTCTCTCTCTCTCTCTGTCTCTCTCTCTCTCTCTCTCTCTCCCTCTGTCTCTCTGTCTCTCTCTCCCTCTGTCTCTCTGTCTCTCTCTCCCTCTGTCTCAATTCAATTCAATTCAATTCAGTTAGCTTTATTGGCATGACAAAAGTACATTTTGCATTGCCAAAGCATACATATGAAAAGAGAACGTATACAACAGTGTAATTTGGAACAATATAGCAATTAAAATAACATCTGAACAAGTAATATTAGAAGAACAATATTTAAACACATGGATGCATATAAACATATGACGTTCTAAGAGTTATGTAACGGATTATTTATTATTTACAGATTATTTATTCATTTATTTATTTAATTAATAATTGGATTCAGCATTATCTACAGTCATGAGTATTGGTATATTCTCTGGATGTTTGTGTCTTGGCTGTGTCTCAGGAGTTGGCAGGCTAATATAAATCTTGCCGCTATATTTGCACATTCAGATTTTTCCCCGAGAATGAAGGTGAGTTTTTCGGTTGGGGTGCAATTATTAAATGTCTCTCTCTCTCTGTCTCTCTCTCTCTCTCTCTCTCTCCCTCTGTCTGTCTGTCTCTCTCTCTCTGGCTCTCTCTCTCTCGTTCCCTCTCTCTCTCTCCCTCTCTCTCTCTCTCTTGTTTCCTCCCCCTCGAGCTTTTCACCTCTCATCTTTCCCCTAGAGCTGCGAGTGAGACACACACTCACACTCTCTCCTCTGCACGCCGGATTCAGTTTTCTTACACTACTATGCCTTTGAGCCGGACCTCTGCATTTTAACTTGTGTGTGTGTGTGTGTGTGAGTGTGAGTGTAAGTGTAAGGATACTACAGAGCACTGGTGGTGGACTAGGATTCCTCATCTTTAATGGAAGGATTGTACCAAGGTAAGAGCTTTTCCTGCTGCTCCGTGCGGCCACATCTGAACGTGTGTGTGTGTGTGTGTTTGCAGTGATGGAGAGCGAACCTTTTTTTTTTTGTTTAAATACTTGCAGCAGAAGGAAAACACTACATGATTAGCCTGAAATGGTAAAATATATATATATATATATAGAGTGTTTGAGCACATCCTCCTGATGCTTTATGAAGAAACATGTAAAGTGCATGATACCGATAATTAAACAGATACAAACATTTCATCTTATACCAGTGGTGAATATATACCTAATATAAATGTATAATATTTGCAAAAAAAAATCTATACTATAAAATATAATAATAAATAACACATTTTAGTGCAAATAGCATGCATCTTTATAATTTGTTAAAAAAATTGTTAATTTTTAGTTAATCATAGATCTTAATTGCTTTAGTCTGATGTCAAAACTTTGCAATATGTTGTAAAATTATTAAATAATAAAAATAATAATGGTTAACTGTTTATTACTTGTTTTAGAAAACAAAAATAAATGTTTAATAAATCTTCTTCCACTAATGGCCTAATTATACTGAACGTGTAAAAGGAACATATTGGCCGATAAATAATGTGCATCCATAATTGTTTTTGCTTATTTTGTGATGCATAAATATAGAAATGTTCCTGGTTCAGATTATTTACTGATTCCGATACCGATAATGATACCGATAACTTTATTTTTTTTATATTACCAGTATAATAAATATATAAACTATTGCACAATTCTTATTATTCATTCATTTATTTATAAGCATTCTCACTAAAATCTGTCTAAAAAACACTTAATGTTGACATTAAAATTTAAATACATTGTAAAGATGGATGACTGTTTAAATTAGGAAAAAATATTAATATTTACTTCTGAAATCAGCCGAATTGAACTGTTTTAAAAATGCGATCAATGATATATCATGCATCACTAATGATTATTGTTTATTTCTGTTAGGGATGGGACGGTATGAAAATTTAATATCACGATTATAGTGACTAAAATTTTCACGATTATCAATATTATCACGGTTTTGTTGAAACGAGATGAAAGTGTTCAAAAATAGTTGATGCTCACACTGAAAACATTTCAGCAAGTTTTATCAACAAACAACTAATAAAACAAGCAACTCTATGCACTTAATTTAAAGAAAGATTAAATTCTGTGGCATTTACTTCCTTACAATGAAAAGTGTAGAAGCATAGAAAAGCATAGAAAAGTCACTGACTTTCGCCATTCCTTCTCGAAAAAAAAACAAAAAAAACATTGCGCGCTGCGCTTGCGTCAGACTGTTGCTGGCTGGACATGATTTAATAGTGAGTTATTAAAACCGCGATAATCAAACACGGTTTTAATGATAATTCATTTTTAAACGATATTACTAACCTTCAGCACATTTTATCACGGTTATCAATAAAACCGGTTATCGTCCCATCCCTAATTTCTGTAAACTTTAATTTAATCATAATCATTTAATCACAAAGAGTTTAGCTTCAGAGTAACTGAGACAAATGAAAGTGTCTCATTGATCTAGAGAGTTTCTCGTCTGTTTTGCTCATGTATCACTATCATAGAAGAATAATATTATAGATTACACAAACAGCTAGATGTTGGTTGATACGCTGGTTTAAGTACTTTACATCTTTTGAAGTATGCATGTGTAATTCTTCAATTCTTTGTTTCCAGTTTCTCTGTGATTTTTTTGGGGGGGAACTGTAAGCAAAATGTAGGTTGAACGCTTCTGCATGAATATATGCATATTATGTATGATAATTAATGAAGAGAGTCTATTGTTAGCGTTTGGAGTAGTTGTTGTTGGCATAGTCATATTAAGGTCAGATGCAGATTGAAGAATGTGTGGTTATAATTTCTGTTCTGATTGTACATGCGCTGAACTCTGTGACCCTGATATTTGGATTACTTATGACTGATTGATTTCCTGCGCTTGGAAGCGTGCCGTGTGTGTGTGTGTGTGTGTGTGTGAGGTCATGAATGCTGGCTGGAGTGTGTTTGGCAGGTGTTTGAGCCTGGAGGATGTGTGCGCGCGCGCGTGTGTGTGTGTGTGTCAGTGTGCTTGTTTTGCCCTTGGCCCTTGAATGAGGCGTGTTCTCACCCCTTTTATAGTGGCACACAATGACATGGAGGAAGGAGGAGTGTGTGTGTGTGTATGTGTGTTAAACAGCCTTCCATCGTCTGTCAGATCCAGTTGAGTTCATTTCACTCACATGCCACTATTATATCTGTGCTTTTGTGTTTATGTGCAGCAATTGAAGTCATAAATCTAAGCTGCTAAATTCACTATCATTTTACATACTTGGCTCCAAATTCTTTTTTAAGCTCTTTTCTTAATCCTCGTGAGCTGTCTAACTAGACTGCATTATTAGCCCTCATAGATTAGGACCTGATGAAATGCATTTTTTTTCCCGAGTTCTGTATTTTTTCCCAAAAATTCTGTTGTATTTTTCCAAATTTCCCAAATTTAGGTCATTTTTACTAAGGCAGCATCACTTGCAGAGAAGGCAATGGCAGAATGCATCGTGACAAATGCAGAGACATGCTTTCAAGATTTCAAAATATGTTTCATTCAAAACAGTTTTGTATATTTAGTAGGCAGATAATCTGGTGTAGGAAAATTATTATTTTTTTGTTCCTTCTCAACAGATGTTCAGCGAAAGTGCAGATGTTTGGTACATTTTAGGATGAATGAGATGATGCAATCATCAACACAGACTTGATTCAGAGAAACTCTTTGCCAGAAAAAATGTGAATGAGATATATGAGGTTTGCATATTTTATTTTTACAGTTTGAGTTTTTTTTCTGTGCACATTTCGATTCCATCAGTTGCACCAAATGTTGACTATTGTTATATTGTTAAGACCATAATTAACAGTAGCAGTCTCAATCAAGTTAATAATATTATTAATTCTCTCCCTGTACTTATAATATTATTTTCCCATCCCAAACAGTAAACTCTTTCCAAAAATCAGGCAAGTTTCAAGGATCCGCTCTGTCTCTCTTTCTGTCTGACCTTGTAACGGTCCTGCGTCAGCACCTGGCTGCTCTCTCTCACACTGAGGACTGTGGGAAGCAACCCCACTGGTGCTGCAGTGCATTATGGGTAGTACGAGTTGCTCGTTTGATGTCTGATCCTCACAGATATCATCTTATATATGGTGCTTTCTAGAGAGATACAGAAAACATCTGAAGAAGCATCTTCAAAGTTGAATGTACATCCGACTAATGCAATACAGGAAAGAGTAAATCAGGGGACTGTGAATGAAATTAACCTAAAGCTCTCAGACAGACAGGCGTCTTACACTTATTATGGATTCAGACCATCCAGCTTGTTGCAACAACATTAAATGAGCAGATTTTTGATTGGTGTCAGTTATTGTTGTGCATGTAAACTGAGAAGTCAGAGAAGTTTTGATGCAGTACAGGTTTATTTTCACGCCACGTCAGCGTCGATGACATTCTCTCCGTCCATCATCCTGTCGTCTGGTAATTACAGCTGAGAGACAAAGCTGTTGTCTGTCCTCTGAAGCAGAATCTCTCACTGCGGCCGGGTTTGAAGGTAAATAAATCACAGCTGCATTAGGACACAGATGCTTGAGTATTATTTATAGCTCCTCAAGGGTATGTCTAGTTTAGTAAGGAACCACTGAGATATGAACGCATGTTTATTACTCAGTCAGGTGCTTTTTGTAGATTTTCTACGTTTTGTGCCTGAAGAAGTGCATTGTACTTATGACAAATCTCTTTAAAAAGTTGTAGATCTGTACAATTGGCTTGAACTACTGTTCAATTGTTTGAGGTTAGTTACATTTATAATGTATAAATAATATACATTATAAATGTATAACGGCTCTTCTGCTCATCAAGGCTGCATTTATTTGCTCACAAAATACAGTAAAACCAGTAATATTGTGCAACAGTAATAGAATTTAAAATAACTGATTTCTATGTTAATATCTTTTTAAAATATAATTTATTTCTGTGATGATGCAGCTGTATTTTCAGGATTATTCCTCCAGTCTTCAGTGTCACATGATCTTCAGAAATCATTCTAATATGATGAAATGCTGCTCAGTTAACATTCATTATTATCAGTGTACAACATGTATTTTTGTGGTAACCATGAAATCTTTTGTAACAAGTTTTTATTGTCACTTTTTAATGCATCCTTGCAGAGTAAAATCATTCATTTTTGTTTAAATCACTAAACTTTTAAACTGGTGTTCTCTTTAATTTTATGTTTTATGAGCTCTTTTCGGTACAATTTTGTTACAGATTAAGGACTATGTCAGACACTTTGAGCAGATTTGGTTCAAAATTGCAACTCTTTTTGGTGACACTTTGGCCAGGACTTTTTGTGGTCACTTGTGCATTTAAAGGGACAGTTAACCCAAAAGTTTTCTTCTGATGAACACAAAAGAAGATATTTTGAAGAATGTTGGAAACCAAACATTTGTATTAAGCCATGGACTTCCATAATATGGCAAAAAAGCAATGGAAGTCAATGGGAACCAGAAACAGTTTGGACACCAACATTCTTCAAAATATCTCCTTTTGTGTTCAACAGATTAAAGAAAATCATACAGGTTTGCGAAAACTTGAGGGTGATGAACTATCCCTTTAATCAGCTTGCAGTATAAATAGGCGAGCATCATGTCGTGGAGATCTGATCCGTATCTGCTTTGAGTGACTGTGATAATGCTGCAGTTGGAGCGGTTTGTGAATGATCATCCTGATGGAGCTGTTTGTGTGCAGTTTCATTCCATCCTCACATAACCAGTCGAGCTCAACGACTAAAAGCTTGATAAGCAAGTGTTTGTGTCTGCAGCGTCTTGCTCGTCTCCTCTTTTGGTGACCTTTGCATCGTGTCCCGATCCGCAGTGTGTGACACATGGAGCCAGTAGCATCAAGACTGGTGCGTAAGAAAGGGTTTGACATGAAGAAGTGTGAATGATCCATTAAAAGTATCCACCAATGTATATGAAGTGTGACAGAAGTGTGTTAAGTTCACACGGATCCTTTAATCTCTGGACACACCATCAATAGAGCAGCCTCGACATGCCATTCACATGTAGATTTGATTAGCCACTTACAATATTGATTATTTGGAGTGTGTGTATAATTGGTGTCCGGAGAGAAAAGCCGCGAGGGAATCCACATGTGAGGGTCACGAGGTCTGCCGTCTCCGTAGATGAGTCTGTCATCCATTAGGATCCGATGTCAGAGCTCATAAAGGAGCGCAGCGTTCTGTTCTGGGTTGTTATGGTTTGTCCACATCAAAGAGAGCCCGTGACGGCAGAGTTATTGCTGCCAGGGTTTAAGGGAGATGCTAGAGGAGCCCATCTGTGAATCTGGTGCCGTGACCCGGATCTCATTCTGGGCTAACGTACAGCTGATGTCTGTCTTGGGGTCTCTCGTTTCCCTCCATCTGTTCACCTCATTCACACTCTTTATCAACAGCATCGTGCCGACAACTTTACACTGACAATGTGTGATATCTCAGAGTATGTTACAGTTATTCATTTAACAAGCGATTTTATCCAAAGCGACAAAGTGAGGGTTTGTAGGTTTGCAGGATTCTCTTGCTCATATAATGGTAAAATGCATCTGTATGTGCCTGGTTTCATTACCTAAACCAAGGGAAAGGTGATGATTTCTCCGGAAACCTTCTTTACAACTAAAGGTCAATGGGTTCAGCTTACATACATGTGCCTTTGGATGCGTAACTATCTAAAAATCTTGTTTTTATATTCTTCAATATATTCAATACTTTTATATTCTTAAATTATATATGTAAATATTTAATTACAGATAAATATACATACAAATAAAAAGAAACATGCATTTTAAAGATAACAATTAATATATGTATAACTATTATTATAGAATAATAAAATATCTTAACTTTGTAAATATGTAAATATAAATATATGTAAGATTTTATAGATACATATTTAATAAATATAAATAAAATAATAAAAAATTATAGAATAATAATATTATATAATAAAAAATGTCAAATACAATTTTTACATCATTATATAACATTATTCTATAACGTTTTATTTGAAAGGATTTTACATACACAATTATCTAAAATGCATATAAATAATTTATTTAAAATATTATAATATTTTATAGATCAATAATATTATAGAAAACAAAATTCTTTTTTAACGTCGTTCTATAATTTTGTTATTCTATAACATATATTATTTAAATTGTTTTGCACTTTTATTTTGCAATTATTATTTTATCTCTCTCTCTCTCTCTGTGTCTCACACACACAAACATAATTATGTAAAATGCATAAAGCATAATAATTAAAATATACATAGTTCAAAATATTTAGAATATGTTTTCCCTACTTCTTTTCACAAGATGTACTAGGAAGAATATTATTTGATCCCTTTTAATTTTTAATCATCAATATAGCAATATAGTAAACAATAGTATACACTTACACATCCTATACTGTTTTACATTTTATACTGACAACAAAATGCTATTAAATATATCCCAAATATATAATATTGTCCATCCCTAATCAATCAAAAGATGTTCCATGATGTGTGTTTGAAATGAATGTGTTAGCAGTGATAAGTTGAGTTTAAACTGCTGTAAATGTGCATGTAAGTGTGTGGAGTTGTATGTTTATTCACTCTGCGTTTGATGTTGTGGTTTATTTCCTTACACTTCCCCGCTGTGATCTCCGTCTCTGCTCTGTCTAGTCACACATGTGTTGGTTTAGTGTGTGTGTGTGTGTGTGTGTGTGTGCTTGTGTTTTCATGTGTGTCCAACAGATGTAAACCGTTATCAACCAATACAGACAAACAAACAGCCTTGTCTTGTGAAGCACTCTGGAAAAAAATGACCCAGATTTGACGAACACACTATTCTGCTTTGATTCCGATTCATTTGTTTTTATTTCAGTTTTTGCTCTTCATGTGCACTTATGTAATTCTTTTGGGGGAAATAATTGTAGGAAAAAAAGCAGTGAGCACCAAAAGCATCAAACTTGGCATGTCCGCTTTTCTATGGCATTGCATACAATACAATACAACCAAAATTGTAAGTAAAAAAAAAAAAAAGTTGTTTCATGGGGAAATATAAGAGATGTCTTCTGCATTTATTGTGCTTTGTATTTTTGTACAAATTTACTTATAATTTCAATGCAATCAGATGCTGAAATATCACTGTTATTTTTTCAGCAATATTGTGTTAATGCTTTTATGAGTTTAAAATTAACTTATATGTGCAAATTAGTTAATTAAGAAGAATGTTGTTCCTATTCAGTCCGAATTTTAGCTTTGTATAAAAATAATAATAATACAAAGTAGAATAAATGCAGAAGGCATAATTTATATTCATTCATAAATCTACATTTTTTGACTGGTACATTGAAAATAAGTTGATTTATATTTTGAATTAAAAATGCTGAATTGGCATTTGTAAAACACATACCAGTCATCTTTGAATAATAGTTTTTTTACAGTAATATATTGCATTCAGTGGAGTAGAAATGTTGAAATGCGTTTGGTAACTAAATGAATCAGTGCAGTACTAAAGCAGAACTTTCAATGCGAGATCAGAGTTAGGAAAACCATGCTGAGTCGATTACTCAGTGTTTACCAGAAACTTGTCATCTGGATGCAATCACTTTACACACACACACACACACACACACACACACACGCATGATCAGGAGGCATTGAATCATCTCTATTGATCTGTGCATGCGGCTGACACTTAATAAAGCTTTTCCTTGTAACTGAGCTCCAGTAAATGACTCGTTTCCTTCCTGCTCGTATCTGGCTTCGGTCTGGTTTCAGATGTCCCTCCCGTCTGTCCCCGTGTCCTCGCCATTCCTCAGATTATCACAACACGTCCTCTTCTAGACACACTTGTTTCGTATGTCATCAGTTTTTATTGGTTGCATTTAAAAAATATGTCAGTAAAGAAAGCGATCTTTTTAAAATCTCAGCTGTTTCTTCTAGAAAGCATTGGGATTCATTTAAAAGCAAATGGAGATTTTTGCTGACTGTATGTCAGCTGTTGGCTCAGTTGTGTATGTTTTTATTTCTGCTGAGGATTTTGGTAGAAACATAGAGGCAAAGTTGATATTTTAAATGAAACCGGGCTTGTGCATCTTCTGGTATTGACCTGGTTCTTCTCAGTGTGTGACTGCTCTTAGCAGATACGCAGCGCTCTGCACCGCAGACAGGGGGCGCCGTGGATCCCGAGACCGTCCCCTGAGATCATAGATGACCTATAAAAGCACATGCTCTGCTTAATGTGCTGAGACGACTAAACCAAGTGACCTGACCTCGCTTCTCTCTCTCTCTTTCTCTCCACAGACATTTCCAGAGTTTCATTTCACACAGGTGAGTGACTTCATCATAAACTCTCTCTCTCTCTGTTTATTTCAAGCTGAGTCACACAGACTAAATCATCTGAGACTATCACGGAGGGTTGTTCTGTTGAGCTCAGAAGGGTGCAAAATAATGACAATTAGTGGCTAATAAAATTTCATAGCAATTAATCCATATATTTGTATTTATAAAAACATATAATTTTGTCTCTTAAAATTACATTACCGTTAACGCTTTACTGTAGGGGTTTGTTTATTAAGTACATGAGTTAACATGAACTAACACTGAGCAATTCGTCTGAAGCATGCATTTATTATTCTTAATTAATTTTGATTTCAGGATTTAATTCATTTTTAAGTCTTTTAACTTCATCTAGTGCCAAGCGAACAAGTATGGACTTTATTTTACTAATTAACATTAAAAAAGACTTATAAATGTTTTAAATGTATTGCTAGGTCACGTTAACGAATGCATCAACTAATGAGACTGTAAAGTATTACAGTTTTCATAATCAATATTTTTGTTATTTTCCTTTATAAATATCTATTATATATCTAAATATCTATTTATTTTAATTGATTCATTTATTAAAAGTTGATGCCACTTAGAATATTCTGTGGCTATGCCGTTGTTCATTAATGCATGATATTTGTGAATGATTACCATGTTTATATAGCTCACATAGATACATCTATTGATTGATTTATTGACTTTTTCAGCAACATTACAGTCCCGAAGGATGTTTGTCATTAAGGAACACTGAATTATTTTTCTGTTACATTGAAATGTCAATAGCAATTTACTCCATCTAAAAAAGAAAAATGTATAAAATACATCACGAGAATTCATGTAAAAGTCTACACATATATGCATCTCAAAAATAGTGAAAGAATATTGTAGAGTCCAAAAACAAGCTGGTAATAGCCGAGTGCTTGTTTGTTATTATAAACACTCGGTGCTTTAGTTTTATTATTTTTATAGCTGAGTGTTTGTGGGCGAGAGTGGTTTTGTTTAATTAGTTTGGGTCTCTCTAAGGTTGGTTTGACGCGGTAACGAGGAGAAAATGAACTGATGAGTCATTAACGCTTCCGTCCTGCATTAATATTAATCACAAAGGAACAGTCTGTGTGTTTCTGACAGCAGTGCACTGCAGGAATCTGCTGCATTCAGAATAGAATTCATGCACGAATCAGTTTCATACGAAGTGCTGGAATTAACTTACTTCAGAGAGAATTGTGTATTTATTTGCATGAGATCTGCATTCATTCATATGGCAGACCGCGATGAATGCTACAATACAAGCCATTGATCATACTGGATCAATAGAGATTGAAGTGCTGCAGTACAGAGTTTGGAAAGTTCAATCCAGTACAGAGCTACAAGATTCAATTGTGTAGAATTAACCATTGATTTTGTGAGATTGACCGTTAGCAGGTGAAGTTTAATCAGCATGTAAGTGACACATTCAGAACAGAGCGGAAGTTTTGTGCCTCTTCAGCACCTGATTTCCCAGCATGCACCTCGTTCATCAACACACTGTTTAATTACTCCACAGATGTGCTTTCTAGCATCTGCAGTCTGGGTTTTGAATGCGATACTAGTGTACTTACTGCCTAATGAACACTACAAT
>NC_081762.1:3369865-3394865 GCF_963082965.1 Carassius carassius | reverse complement strand
TGCGTGCGTGTGTGTGTGTGGTGTGTGAGCGTGCGGTGGAGTGTGGAGTGTGTCCTGCTGAGGGAGTCCGAGGTGTTTGTAAAGGTTTTTGTCAGGAGCGGGGCCGGATGTGAAGGCTTTGTATTGTAGGAAAGAGCTGCACCCCTCCCTTCCCAGCAGCCTCTGTGTCTGGCGCTCTCTGAGCAGCTCATCTAGTGTCTGCGTCTGACTGAGTGTGCTGTAATTCAACCAGCACACATAGTCAGGTGACGTCCAGTTATCATCTCTCAAAATAATACACCCTTTCAGACTTTATAAAAAAAAAAAATTTATTTCAGCTAGATGCCAAGACAAAATGTCTCATTTTTAGTACCTGAACTACTAAAATAACAGGACCATCCTATACGCACCAGTTATTTTATTTTATTTTAAATTATTTTATATTATAAAATGAAATATAAAATATTAAGAAAAGTATTATTAATTATGCTTAAGAAACACTGACTTAAAATATTCACAGTTTACAGAAACAGTATGTGTGTGTGTGTGTGTGTGTGTGTGTGTAGAAATAGTAAGAGTAGTATGTTAGTATGCCTTTCTGAACAGAATCAAGCAGTAGGGATCTTATTTCGGATGAAAATGTTCTCAGACGTCCTGTTTCGAGACACTCCTGTGTGTTTGTTCTTCAGTGCTGCTGTCAGATGCTCCGAGATCTTGTGAGGATCCTGGACGAGATGCTTCAGAAGATCTCCTGCTGATAAAGCCAATGATTGGATTCAGTCCCACATACACAACACGATCTTACAGAAGCCATGCTTTGACTGACATATAATGATGCTGCCTTTTAAGGTTTTCAGTTTGGGCCAAATACTAAAACAACATCCATACATGAAAGCATCGCACATCTCAGAATGTGTTTAATTACTCCACAAATGAGCTTTTATTCATCTGTAATCCAGTGTCTGTTTAAAATTCAGTATTAGTGTGCTTTTACTGCATACTATTCATTATACATGTATTTATTATGTATTTAATTAAACTTTTATATAAGATTTTTTTTACGTATTATATTTCAAGTTGTAAATTAGTATAAAATTGCTTTGCAGCATTATCAGATGGCGGATGATGAAATATAAATGTTATAATTATATTTTATTTAATAGCAAATAGTATTAACATCACCATGATTAAATATCAAAGTTAATATTATTTAAATTCTGTTGATATTATTATTAATACTTATTTCAATATCAGGATTGATGTATTAGTATAAATTTGTAATAATAATTACTTTAGCAGCATCATTTTAATTGAACTTTTGTATTTTTATTTTTATATAATCCGATTAATTGTAAATGTTCCTGGAGTTTTAGAAGCATGCTATACTAATAATATATGTATCAATGTATATAAATTTGTATTATATTTGCATTTACATTAATAATAATAATAATAATAACTATTATTAATTATATTATTTGTCCTTAATTTTTTTTAAAATTATAATATTAAATAAATTATTCTTAATATTAATAATAATAACAACAAAATTAATGTAATAATATATTATAATAATAATTTGCATTAATTGTAATTGTGAATTATTTAAAAAAAATAATTTAAACAGTGATGTTAAATTTAAATAGTGATACTTTTATTGTATATTATTATTATGTCTACTACTACTACTGTTATTATTATTATTATTATTATTATTATAAAAAACACTGTGGTAACTAATAATAAAAATATAGTACGGTAGAAAACAAGAACTATGTCAGCAGTCTATGTAGGCATTACACAGCAAGGCAGCTGCCTGTGTTTTGTTAGAGAGCTGTACTGTAGTGTAAAGGGATCATGCAGGGAGCAGTCTGCGATGATTGACAGTTGTGGGCGGGTTCGGTAAGCAGCCACTGTTAAAGGAAATGAGTGTGGGATTTGCATATTAATGAGGCTGCAGCGGCTCCTCCCCCTCGAGCCTCTGCCCTGGTGTTTCCTGACTGGATCGGCTCAGTCTCCTCGGTGAGGAAGAGCCCCACAGACACCATCTGTCTCCTCCTGTGATCGCCCGGGTCAGGACTCGTCTGTGTGGGTTATTGTGGTCTCTGGGTCTCATGAAGGTGTTTGAGAGCGGGGGGTGCTGGCTGACCCTCAGCACGGCCTCAGACAGACAGTCAGCCGCGCTCCTGGAGAAGAGACGCTGCAGTCCTTTCCCTGTGTGCTGGGCCGCAGGTACACGTCTGTGTGTTTGCTGTTGTGTTGTGTAGTGCTGCGCAGTGTTAGCGTTTGTAGTGGCATTCTATCAGTCGTGTTATGAAAGCAAGTGTTCTTGCTTTCTACATCTCTAAGAGAAAAAACACAGGCTTTATTTTATTATTTTTGTTTTTTATTTTAATATTCCATAAAGTTTAATTTTTTTTATTTTGTTGATATAGTTTTTTTTATTGTATATTTTATTTTGCTTTATCTTGGTTTTTAATTTTTGTTTAGTTTTTTCTTTTTGTTTGTTTGTATTTGTTTAATCTTGTTTTCAATACATTTTTATCTACTTTCTATTTATTTAAATTTTTGTATTTCATTTAGAATTATCATGATTTTTATTTTATTTATTTTATTTTGATGTGTTTTGTATTTGTTTATTCTATTTTTGTTTGTAACATGCATTTCTGTTATTTTTGTTTTATTTTTAAATGTTAATATTCTGTCCCGTTTTATTTTTTTTTATTAAGTTTTTAATCTTTTTTTATTTAATTTTATTTTATTTTATTTTACTGGGCTGTCAACATTAATTAGCAACACTCTGTGACATGCACACTAAAAACATAACATAATTTACAATATTTTATCTTACAAAGAGGAATCATACAACACTATAAAGGAATTCAGTATGATTTTTTGCCTTATTTTTGTTGAGGAGATTTCATTTGTGTGTGTGTGTGTGTCCGTGTGTGTTCAGCACCTGCTCTTGATGCAGTTAAACACTCATTCAGTCTTAATCTGATTGACTCTTGTGTGACTGACAGGGTTAACCGTCTCCACAACTCTGTGTGTGTGTGTGTGTGTGTGTGTTTGTGTGTGTGTGTTTGTGTGTGTGTTCACTGTTTTAACGTGTGTTCATCCAGGGAATCATGAAGAGAGAATATTTGATTTGAAAATGAAAAATGTCTATTAATTATAATTGGTAGATTCGGTTTAGCTGCTTCAGTTCCTGGTTAAATTAATTGCAAGTCAACATTTCATCTTTCAGCCGCGGCTCGTTACAGTGAACACATCCAATAATCCTGCAGCAAACTTGTTCATTATATTCTAGAAATTCATTCACTCAGAACACAGTTTCAGAGACTTGTGTTTCTCTGGATGGATGCAGATGGTTGTAGGGCTGCAATAAATGATTATTTTATTAATCGAATAGTTGGCGATTATTTTTTCGATCCCTCTTATCCTGTTTCTTCCCTTCTTATCATGTCTCTTCTTTTTTTGCTCTTATCATCTCATCTCTTCTCCTTCTCTTGTTCTCTTCTCTCATCTTGTGCATCTCATTCTCTTCTTTGCTCATCTTTTTCTCATCTCTTTTCTTTGTTTTTCTCATCTGATGTCATCTTTTTTAGTTCTTTTCTTCACTTCTTGTTGCAGTATCTTCTATATTGCTCTATTTGCCCTCTTTTCTCCTCTTTTGGTCTCATCAGCATATTTTCCTAATTTTTTGGGTCACTGTGTCCCTGAACATGAAGTCGGCTGTAGGTCCATTGGCTCCACTGCTGGTGCATGCTGGGATATCTGTGTGTTTATGAGCCCATCATCTCTGTTCCACTGGATGGTTTCTTCAGCGTCGGTTCCTCGTGTTCTCCGTCTGCTCAGACTCGTCTCATGCTGTCAGGAATGACTCATGACTTCTAGATGATGAAAACTCAGTGAAACCTCCGCGCGATCGCCTGAGATGACTCATTTTGGCAGGGCAGATGGAGTTGATGTGGTCGCTGGCCTGTGGAGCAGTTGAATTAGACTGAACTCTGACATTAAAGATTGTGAAATCGTTATTCAGATTCAGCTGCAGTCACAGCAGCTCTCAGTGTGAAGAGATTTCCTTCAGCGTTGCCCATTTTTTATTCACAGTGACATGGCTGCTTCTGTGCTGCTTTCTCTTGTCTTGGGAAATTATTTTATCATCTGTATTATGAGAAATTAAAATTGCCCAGAAAAGACTGTTTACTCATCAATAGTCACTCTTAAGTGAAATTATTATTTTTATCTGGTAAAATGAATTGCACCAGGTTAAACATTTAGCATTTATTCATTTATCAGAAGTGGCTTACAAATGAGGAAACCCACAAGCAATTTGTTGTAAAATCAATATTCATAACATACAATGCCAAATTTAAAGCATGAACCTGATTAACACTAGAGCTGAAACAACGAATCGATTTAATCGATTAAAATCGATTATTAAAATAGTTCTCAATTAATTTAGTCATCGATTCGTTGCTAAATAACTTTTATTTGCCATAAGCAGCTCATTTCGTGCATATTTCAAATCTGCGGTGACCAAAGTGTGGCAGTAATGAGCCACCGGAGGTTTTACTCAGCCAGTACAACAGGAGAAGTAGCGAATAGCCAATAGCTGGCCTCGTTTTATGTCACGTGCTTCCCGAACAGCGTCTCTGCAGCATTCAGCGTGATGTGGGAGACTGGGAGTACTTTACTTTGAGCCTTCAAAAAAGAAGAGTAACCTGTAAACTCTGCACTACTGCACTGTTTAAGGGGAGGTTCACATATCGCGTCTTTTGCGCGCTCAAGTTCGTTATTTCCAACACCGCACCGCATCGAGTTAAAAACATTTCAACTTTTCAGAATGCCCCAAGCGCACCGCGGGTCATGTGACAAGAACTAACCAATCAGCTTCATCCTTTCCCGTAACAACGTTAAAAGCTCAGTCAAGATGAAAGGAACAGCTGATCATAGTTGTATATGGATTTCCATTTTGAAATAAATTTAGTAGCAGAGCTACTGCAAGCGATTTTTTAGAGCTGCAAATCCATTTATCCTTTGCTGAAATTTCCGCGTCTTCTTGGAGAGAGCACGTCATGGTTGCTTAGCAAAGGCAGACGCCTCAGGGGCGCAACTGCACGAGCGCTTTGGAAAGAAGGAGAAAGCGGTGCGCCTAGCGTTTTCCACGCGTTTTTAGGCGCGATATGTGAACGGCCCCTAAGACTTTTATTTGTGCAGATTCTCCAGTACAATGTTGTTTGCAAATGTTTACCCGTAAAAGCTGATAACATTGCTTTTTAACAGTTAACATTTAAAGCTTTACAAACATGTTCTGTGATCAGTTTGTTGTTTACCAGTTCATAATTCAGTCGTGCAGCCTAATTATGACTGAATGAGAGAGGTAAATGTTTAAAGATATTTGAAATGCACTTTTTTTTTCTAAGTATTCACTTTTTCACACAGCAGGTTTTTTGTGTGTGTCCAATTTTTTTTTCTGGACAACCTTCTGATGGATTTTACTTTAAATTGTGAGTTCCATTCAGGTTTCAGGCCATTGGCACTTTTTTTCGAAGGATTGTTTACAATTTCACAGCATAAGCTATAAAGCTGTTTCACAGTAAATAATAAAATACAATGCACTGCAATCTTATTCTGTTTTATCCTTATTCTTCATGAAAATATGTTCTGAAAGATTCCTTAATAAGCTTTGTTCGGGATGTTAAACTACTTTAGGAGCCCTAAGGACTGCCATGGTGAAAACATTATTTGAAATCTTCTTGTGAAATTTGCTAGAGTATGGGTCAGTGTTTTGATTGCAGAAGAGTTCGACAAAGGATTACTAACACAATAAAACAACTCCAGGTATATTTTTGATGAGGATATGACAGTGCTAAATGGTTAAAATCTCTTAAAAATCTATGCTGAAGGATAAAGACCATTTATTAATAATTTACTTGGGGAAAAAATGGAAAAAACTAAAATATAAGTACATAAACCGATTAATCGTAAAAATAATCGACAGATTAATCGATTATCAAAATAATCGTTAGTTGCAGCCCTAATTAACACACAGACTTGAACTGCAGTGCAGAAAATGCATTGAAATGCACAGATTCCTTTCAATTATTTTGTATTTATTATTGTTAAATGTAATTTTATTTAATATTAAAAACAAATAATAAAAAAAATCATTTAAAATATAAGAAAGCAATAAGCAAAAATAATGATAAGATAAATGTAATGCATACATTTTTTATTTATCTATTTTTATACATTTATTTAATTTAAATTATATATATTATATTATATATATTATTATATATAATTTTTTTTTTTTAATAGGACTTTTAGTAATGGCCTTCTGTGGTTATAGATTAGTTAAGTAAGTTTATTAAATGCATTTTGTTGACTGTAAATGAAATCGATAAATCAAATTTAAAAAGTATCCATTTGTTTTTATTAGGGTTAAAATGCAATGTTCATCTCATACACAACTCATTTGTAAATCACGTCTCATGTGTCTCATCTTTTCTCATGTTGTTTACTTCAGTGTGTAGAGCGTTCCAATTCACTCAGAAGGTTCCTTTTCAGTCAGGATGCTGCCTGTGTAGACAGCATACAGCAAACAAGCTCACTAGGTTCTGAAGCAGAGCCTGTAAGTCTCTTTGTCCTAGCTTTAGTACAGTATTTGCTGTGTTAATGTCATAGGGGTGTGTCCTGTCGTAAGCCACGCCCCCACACACCTGGACTGCAGGTGAGTCACTGTATGTCAGAGGAAGAGGCTCGGCCGTGTGTGTGTGTGGTGTCAGATATTCCAGAGCTGTAACAGACACAGACGTGTGTCAGGATTTCACGTCTCTCCTCATGTTCCTCGACAGAGATGGACGTCTGTCGTATGAGTCTGCTGTGCTACACACAGGTAGTCCACGAGCCGCTCTGATGCTTATAGCTTATGATTTGGCTTCAGATAGACGGCTGTTTACACTGCTGATCCAACATTTGAGGCTTTTTTTGGAAGAAATTAATACTTTCATATTCAGAAAGGCTGCATTCAATTGATCAAAAGTGACATTTATAATGTTACAAAAGATTATTATTTCAAATAAATGCTGCTCTTTTCAATTTTTTCTGTCTCATCAAAGAATTCTGAAAATAAAATATTTCAAGTTTTACACAAAAATATATGAAGCAGCACAACTGTTTTCAACACTGATGATAATCAGAAATGTTTCTTGAGCAGTAACTCATCATATTATACTGATTTCTGAAGGTCATGTGACTCTGAAGACTGAAGGAAGGATGCTGAAAATACAGCTTTGATCACCGGAGTATATTACAGTTTAACATATATTCACATAGAAAACAATTATTTTAAATTGCAATAATATTTCACATTTTTACTGTATTTTTGATCAAATAAATGCACCTTGGTGAGCATAAGAGATATTTAAAAGTCTTACCAACCTTAAACTATTTATGGTCGTGTAAATGTTGTTTTTTTTAATGTTAAAATGCTTTCTCATTGTGTTGAGAGTCACTATGAGTCAGTCATTCATAGTTTGACTTGCTAAAGAGTCTAGCACTGGGATGGGTTGAAAACATGTCATCTTCAGGTTCACTAGTGATGTGCGTCTGAACAGTGGTGGTCTTCAGAAAGCTGTGATCTCTGGCGTGGACTTTAACTCTTAACATGAGGTCACTACAGGATGCTCAACTTGTAGTAAGAGTTTAGTAAGATACTTTGGCATCTGAACGCGTCTTGTGGATGACTTCTGACTTTGAGTGTTTTAGTTGGGAGATGTTTTGATGTTTGTTGATGATGTGTGAGGCAGACAGACTGCGGTGTGTGTGTGTGTGTGTGTGTCATACGTGACTCTTAGGGTGTAACAGCTCATGCACTAACACTTTGATGTGTGTGTGTGTATGTCTTTCAAGAACACGTCTGGCTCATATTTGTAAAGTGCTTTGTGATGTACTTTCAAAGGCGCTATTTAAAATAAAGATTATTATTATTATTTACTCCCAAAACCATTATGACAACCATTATTGCTTTATTGCACTGTGACTGTATTTTCATGCAGTTCTCATTACTGTAATGTGTCCCGATGTTTTGTGATTCATGTTTCTTACTGATGATTCTCATTAATTTCTCATTACTCTAACACTGTTTTGAACAGTAATGAGGCATTGATTGTTAAAAAAGCCATACAAATAAATCCAGTACACCAAATCATTTTAATCTATTTATTTAATAATTAATAATCATCTGTATGTTGAGTGTGTGTGTGTGTGTGTGTGAAAGGACTCCTGGTTTGTCTTTTATTAGATTAGCTTTGTATTTAACTGAAAACGGGAAACACACACTGAGTTGTGTAACTGTGTGTATTTGTTCTTGCACGTTTGTTTATCTGTGTGTCGGGTGTGTCTCATTTGTGATGGTGATAAGCGGCAGATAAGTGGACGTCTGGGATTGTAGGAATGCTGCTGATGGGAATGTCCCGTTATTCGCCTCATAACTGCTCAAATTTCAGTCCTTCCCAGCATGCATCTGGAGTGTGCTGTGGAGTTTAATGTGTGCCCAGAGTCAAGTTAACCAGCTTAACGAACCCATAACTCTCCACCAGTTTAGTCAAGATGGTTTACTAACCCTTCTACAGCTGGTAACCCTGCTGGTCAACCACCAAAACCAGCTTTAATCTTCAGTCTGGTGTGTGAGAGCATGAATGATCCTGGTCTGTTACTCCATGGTTTGGTTTTCGTTGGTGTTTCATCTGCTCTTCATTTCAGGAGGAAATTGAATGCACAGTTCACGCTTCGCTATATTTCACCGTCTGGATCTCCAGCTGCTTCACACACTAAGACCGAGCGAGAAATGTCTTCAGATTCAATCAGACGTTTCAATGTTTATTTTGTTTTAATTAATGGTTTTAGTTTTAGTTTACAATAATAACCCTGATTTGTAGGGCTAAGTTTGTGTGATTTTATATATCAGTATAAAATATAATAATAATAATAATAATAATAATAATAGTAGTAGTAAAAATAATAATACTAGTTGTAATAATAATATTAATAATAATAATAATAATAATAATAATAAAATATATAATACATTTATTTTTGGTGTTGTAATTGTATTTATATTATTATTACGATTTACTATTTAGTTATATCAGCATAAATATTGAACAAAATAAGAAGAAATCTTACAAATATTTCACTGTAAAATATGATAAATAATTATGTTACATTGTTACTTTTTTATATTTTAGGAAAAACAATATAATCAAATATTACTTTATATTACAATAATTATATTTATCACTGTCATCAAGTTTTTATTTTCGCATCTTAATGCATTAGTTTTGTTCACACGATGCACTTTATTAATTGACTTGAATTGCAGCCTGTGTGATTTGATGCTAACTCTATTAATCATGCAGAATGATAACCAGTTTCCCGTCGTCTTGTTTGTGTCCAGACTATGACAGACACCTAGCGCACAGTAAAGGCATGGCGACAGCTTACCTGGAGCCCAACTCCAACCACACCCTGGGCGGCGGGGCCAAGGCTCGTCTCAGCGCGGGGACAGAGCGGGCCCCCGGGGCCCCGGACAGAGTCCTGAAGGTCTTCCATCACTTTGAGAACAACAGCGAGCAGAGCACATGGTCCAGCAACATCCGGCACGGAGACGCCACCGACGTCAGGGTGAGAGAAGTTCTGTGCAGTGTCCTGATGTTGTGTATTGATATCTATGGTTCTTAGAAACTCTGATTTTCATGCTAACAGAACCCGTATCTGAGGGTCTCACATGGTTTTCAGATGGTCCAGGCTGTCCTTTTATAGTCTTTAGCTTGTCTGAGCTGATCTGAGCGGGTCTGGACTGTTGTGATGGTTTCCCATTGATCATTTTCATTCGTTTCAAGTGAAGTGAAGTGACATACAGCCAAATATGGTGACCCAGAATCCTCATTACTCATTATAATTCCAATTCTGTACTTATATATTCTATTCTATTCTGTTTTATGTAAATAAAACATACAATTTAATCAGTTATAAACTATTTATATTGCAGTGTATATACATTTTAAGTTGAAAAAATATTTGTTTATAAATTAATTAATTTATCATATAATATTTTAAGATATGATAATATTCTATCATATCATTATAAACATTGTATAATTTTTTCGGGTTTTTTATTTATTTTTTATTTTTATTTTTTTGTGTAACCAGTATGTTTTCCAAGAAATTCTATTAAAACTGGTTCCTGGTGGTTTCTAAGTGGTTTGAGTTTGTTGTATTTAGTCATAAGCTGATCTGAGCTGGTCTAAATTTTAGTTATATATTGTTTGATTTTTGTTTTTAATAAATATAAATATATTTTTTTAAATAACACAAATAAGCTGTATTGATCAGTGTCTGTGTTAAGTGATTGTTTCACAGGAAGGATAATCATGCTGTTGCTCTTGATCGGATGCTCTCTGGTGATTTCTCACGTTACACTCTGACCTCTGAGGCCTTTATAACCGACCACTCTGTCTGGACACAAAACTGTCTTCATGCATGATCATTTTTTCTGCATGATAATTCTGTGCATTTTAAGGCAGTACGCTACAGGCAAAAGCACTGGGAAGTTTTGAGATCATAGGCTATTTTGCTTTCATAATACATACTTATTTCAGACTAGTGGACAGAAAACATCCAAGTGCTCCCGGTGTTTATTTTATTGCACTTGATCTATTTGCATCTGTAGATTTTAATCAGTTTACATATCTTTAATGTTAAAATCTCCACTTTAGTGACACTTACGTAAACCAAACTTTTACAGTATATAACAATATACAATATAAAAAGTATTAAATAAAGAAATCACCGTATTATTGCAATAAATAAATATAGAATAAAACAGTTTTACCTTTAAAGGTTCGCATACCATTTGCCAGATTTTACAACATTTTATTCTTAAAAAAACATGGTGAAAATTTTATTTTTCTGTCTGTTGGCAGTATTTTCTGATATATGCCATGATAACAAGAGAGATCCATAATCACTTCTGACTCTAATATGTCAACAAAATAAATAGATTTTGTCCAATCTTTTTATTCCTGTTCTAGAAATGCATGCAAATGAGTGCATATTTAATTAGATCATGCATAATTTGCATCTTTAAAATGTCTTGCTTCTATAATGTCTTCAGACTAGTGAAATAAAAAATACACTATGTGTTTATTTTATTGCATTTATCTATTTGCATCTGTAGATTTTAATAGCTATACAGTACATATCTTTAATGTTTAAATCAACTTTAGTTGCACTTGCAAACACCAACATTAACAGTTTTATCTCTGCAAAGGAGAAGTGCTAACTAACACAGATTTAGACAGATCTCAATATTTGAGAGAAATTGGCCTTTTATGTACATAGAAAAAGGTCCAAATCAAACAGAACTGAAGCTCAGAAACTGTTCGGCTGCTTTAATGGCAGCAGAAGTGGGTTTTTCTAATGCAGACTCGGGGTCAGTCGTGTCTCTTAGATTTCCAGCAGCAGGGATTTTCTTCCTCCTGAGCTTCATACAGACGGGCACAGATTCAAATGAGGAATCTTTGGTGGCTTGAGGAAAGTGGTCCATTCATATGACAGTGGGAGAACGAATGGAGAAACAAATGGTTTTGATTTAAAGTGTAAGTGTAATAAAACTTAAAGTGCATCAAGACTCAAAGAAGGAAATACAGAAGGAAAAACTTTTTTATATTTCCTATTAGCTGTCGTTATTTGTTAGCCACTTTGGATAAGAGCATCTGCTTAATGAATAAGTTAATATGTTAATATAAACCAAATGCATTAGCATTCAGAACTACATATAAAATAACAAGGCAGGAATGGCAACTTCTAATTGACAATTTGCATGCAAATGATTTGTGATGCTAATGATGCTGTGCTGAACAATTGCTGCTCACTCAGAAAGTAAATTAATGCTTTTTTTTTTAAATTAGTAGAAAGTAATTTTAGAGAAAAGACAGTGAATAACACTGACAGGTTGTTAACGTTTAGTTTTTTTTTATTATTTGCATGTAGTCATGATGTTTCTGATTTAAAACATATGCTTTTATTATGCTAAGAAATACAGTGCAGTGCTTTAAAATTATAAATTTTAATTGAAATGCTTTTGCAACCAGTCTCTTGAAATCAACCACATCTATGTTTCATAATTCAGGTTTAAGTTATAGTTTTTAGCTGTAAAGCATGCAAACATATCATATAGTTAAGTTAATTTGAGATGCATATCTACTCCGTAGTGATTAGCTCATTAAACTCTGCCAAACGAAGCGCTTTAATTATTCTAATGGGAGATTTGCTGTTGTTTCAGTCTCAGATTAACCAGCCGATAGCAAACAGCTTTTCATCCATCTTAACTCGTCTTTGCTCACATCCTCTAGATATATACAGGCTTTAATAGTCAATTACAAAATGCATGTTCATTTCAATTTCATGCACTGAAAAAACGTCAATTTTTCCCTCATAAATTGCAAGTAAATTTCAAAATTATTTACAAGAAATAGCAAGTAACAGTAAACAATGAAAACAATTTGTATTTTCTTGTAAAACATGCATACACTTACAAAATTATTAGTTTGCTGGTACATTTTCATTTTGTATTACTATTTCTTTAAACACATGTCAATGAAATCTGAAGTACTGCAGTTGAGTTGATGTTTACGGCTCATGAGTCTCTTTTTCTGGTACATGATTGATTTTGAAGGCCTAGATCTTACAGAAAGTACACGTAAATGCTGGAAAAGCGCTCCCAGTGCTAGCGGGGAATCCGGCTCTGTTATTCCTGCACACCACGGGTTTGCCAAACCAACAGTGGTAATCTGAAGGCCACGTGTAGGCAACGGTTCCAGCTCTGTTTATATGTTGTGTCCTGCTGTTAAAGCCCAACGCTGAACTGCCCTGACAGTCCTTTTAGCCTGAAAATGGGCCACAGACGGAGCCCTGGGGGACCCCGGTCTGAACGTGCCATCATAAATATGCAGTGTTTTGGCTGGAGTGCCAGCGTGAGTTTTTAGACGTGATGAAATGCGTGATCTAGTCTGTGAAGAGCACTGTAGAGTCTTAACTGTCCGGGGTGCCAGACCAGCGTCTGAAGCTGAGAGAGAGATGCGAGACGCTGTCTGGGTGTGTTAGTGTTTCTCTCTCTCTCTCTCTTTTTAAGTTAGTTAAGACTGCACAAAGGCATCAGAAGTTATGATAGTTTTATTTTACTTTTGTTTTTTCTGCTGGTGTTACATACTGTGAGGTTGTTTTCACACTGATCCAACGTTTCATTGGTTATCCTTCCAGGTTCAAAGTGGTACAAAATAATAGTAATAATAAATAAATAAAAAGGAAAATAAATAAATAAATAAATGAGATGAAGTGCCTCTCATTTGTAAAGTATATCAGTAAGTGTTTGTTTTAATTTTAGTTAAAACATAATTTTGTCATTTTGTTATGTTGAGTATCTTTCATGGGTTAGTTTTTTTGTATTTATTTATATTTATATATACATATTTATGTAGTTTTATAAACTATATTTTTTATATCTTTAATTTATTTTTATGTAAGTTGTTTTTAACTTAGTTGCCAAGGTTTTCACTTTTATTTTGTTTTATTTTTTTATTTTTATTTATTTTTTATTTATATGTAAGATTTGCATTTCATTTTACTTCAGCTTTGTCTTGAATGGCTGGAAATGATTTTTAATAGTTTTAATTTCAGTTAACAACAGCAGTCATAACATTTCAGTAAAATTTTATGAAATAAAAAAAAATGTAATTGTAATAAATGTTCCATTTTAATTTTAAATTACATTTATTTATATTTTATGTGTTGTATTTATATATCTATTCAGTTAAATTTTGTGATCTATACCATGGCCTTATAAAATAAACAAAATATATGAATTTACAGTAAAAATGATTGATAACTAAAATGAGAGTTGATGTAATCCATTTAGTGTGTAACCAGAATGACATTCAAACACATTGCCAGAATCCCTCCGTGTGTGTGTGTGTGTGTGTGTGCGTGTTTCCTCAGAGCCCCCCCAAAGCATCCCCTCAGCAGCAGTGATGTCATCTGGGCCTGTGCCATATCTGGGACAGTGGCATGGTGCAATCTTTATTCTAAAATATGCCAAATATGCAATTACTCTGTGATGAAAACTGGACAGGAATAAAACAGGAAATTACATCTCAGAGAACTCTCACATTAACATCATTTATTGAACTTATTTTATGACAACTAATTAAAAAGTTATTCATTATTCAGAAACGTTTGCGGTTTGTTTGCGGTAATGTATCATCTGCTCTCCAAGGCTGCATTTATTTGATCAGAAATACAGTAAAATTGTAAAATATTATTACAATTAAAATACCTGTTTTTAATTTAAATATATCATAAAAATGTAATTTATTCCTGTGATGTGCAGCTGTATTTTTAGCATCATTACTCCAGTATTCAGTGTCACATGATCTCCAAAAATCATTCTAAAATGCTGATTGGAAAACAGTTGTGACTTATAAATGTAATTTTCCAGGATTCTTTGATGAATCGAAAGTTCAAAAGAACAGCATTTATTTGAAATAGAAATCTTTTGGAACTTTAGAACCTTTTAAAGTTTTATAACCTTTACTGTCAGTTTTGATCAATTCCATGCATACTTGTTGAATAAAAGTGATGATTTCTTTAAAGAGAAATCTCACTGGCCCCGGTCTCTTGATCAGTAGTGTGTGTGTGAGTGTGTAGCACAGTATATGCAGTAAATGCAGCACTGCAGTTCTAGTGTGTAACGGGAATATTTGGTCTCATGAAGGTTGAGCTGGATCCAGGTTGGCTCCATTACACTCTCTAATCATCGAATAACAGCCGCAGGATTTTTATGCTTCTTTAAATCAGTTTATATATTGCAGTATGCCGTACATTGTGGGATTTTTATGAGCTTGAACTGTGTTTTGTGTCTCTAGGGAATCATTCAGAAGATCGTGGACAATCACAAGGTCAAACACGTGGCTTGTTTCGGTCTGCGTCTCACTCACGTACTGTCGGGCGACATCCACTGGCTCCACCCGGATCTGGGCGTGTCCCACGTGAGGGAGAGATACGAGCAGAACCGCCCACAGGACGAATGGAGGTAAATCATCCACACACGTTTCACACGCTATCAACATTCACACACACAGGAGGAGATATAATACTGTGTCTAATAAACACCACTTTGACAGGCTCTGGTCCATTAAGCTCTAAAACATTACTTAACCATGAATTTAAAAATAGTTTTATTTTAGTATTTTAGATTTTTTGTGAAATTATAATATTTGTATTTATTTAATTTTTTATATTTTGAGTATGTTTATATTATAGTTTAATCTTAGTAATTTCGTAATGTGTTATTGTAATTTGTATTAGTTTTTGTAGTATTTTTTTATCTTTTAATAATAATTTATTTCTCTTTCAGTTTGGAATTTTTTCTCATTTAGTTTTTTTATGTTTAACTTTTAGAGTAATGTATCATTAGTCATTATTAAATGACTAATTAACAATGAGCAATACATTTCTTACAATATTTATTAATCTTTGTTAATCTAACTTAATAAAAATATAACTGTTTTCTTTTAGTTCAAGTTAGCTGGGGCCCATTAAATAATATGAACTAAAAAAAAATATTTTAATATTATATTATTAAATGTTGAAGTTAATATTTTTAAGATTAATAAAAAAGAATAATAATTTAAGTTTTAGTAATATAATCATTTGCTTTTGTCTTGTTTTTTTATTTTAATTTGAGCTTGAAAACTTTAATATGATTTTTAAAACAATTTTCAATAACAACACTGTAACAGAGATGACACAATTTTCTCTTTATTGAAGTTCTAGCAACCCTTTATTATAACGATTGTCAGTTTATAAATAATATTTTTACATCCCAATTTTCTATACATGCAGTAAAATGTAATTCTTTGAAAAAGGAAATGAACTCAGGTTTTTAAATTTTCTTTGCATTACATAGTTTTGATTTTGATCCATGCTGAATAATAATAAAAAAGTATAGACCAGCCTAAACTGGTTTCCTGGTCTTAGCTGGATCAGCTGGTCATGTTTGGAGTATGTGATCATTTACTTGTGTCTTGTTGTTTAAGGAATGAAAGGGCTTCATGTGAATGACAAGCATCACATGGTTTTGTAGGGACAGGAGGCGATGCTCTTGTGATTGCATGAATGCACCAGGAGGAGTATTTGAATTCATCGACCTCTAAATTAATGTTCCTTCTGCTAGGCTTGACTTTGTCCATGTCCATGTGTGTTTGTCTTATTTTATCAGAGTCTGTGAGTTATTCCCGCACAGATGGTATTTTTATGTCACCTCGTCTCTACCCACAATGCAGCAGGGGAGCCGTCAGGGAAGCATCTGTGTGTCCATTCACCGCCACTCATTCAGTCTCAGCAGCTTTTGTTCTGTCACTCACAGCTCAGAGTAATTTAAAATCCCGCCTTTTACTGCCCCGTACACAAGCTGCTGTTTGACGGGACCGTTTTATGTCAGAAACACTTGATTATCTCAAACTCTTGTAGCTTTTGAGAGATCTGTTCTGATTACTTTTACTTACTTTTGGTGGTTTTCTGCATCCTGAAGCCCAGACCAGCATAAAACCTTCAGTCTGGCTCTTGACAGATACATAATGGTTTGCTTTGCAGCGTGTTCTGGTCAAGAATGGCCCGTTTATGAAGGAAGAATCATCTGACAGATATAAAACGTGACTTTTTTTTAGGGCTGGATTCATCTGAAACACTTAATGCATCAATGCACAATAGTCTTTGCTAATGAGAAACTAAGAAACTTGTGTATAATGTGTGTGACTTTCAGAGTTTATTCAAAAATATTGCTTTTTTTATTGAACTTATCCCATAAATGTCATAAACGTCAAAAACCAGATCCAGTGGTTTTAGCAGCCTTTGTAACTTTTTAATCTTTTTCTAATTTTTCTGATAGATTTACACTTTTAGTGCACACTACTATTCAAAAAATGTTGTCAGTGCGACTTATTCTCTTTTTTAAAGAAATTAATACTTTTACTCTGCAAGGCTGCATTAAAATGATCAAAAGTGACAGTAAATAGTACATTAATGATGTTACTAAATATTTATATTTTAAATAAATTCTATTCTTTTGAGCTTTTTATTCATCAAAGAATCCTGAAAAATAAAATGTATCACGGTTCCACAAAAATATTAAACAGCACAACTGTTTTCAACATTGATGATAATCAGAAATGTTTCTTGAGCAGCAAACCAGTGTATTATCATGATTTCTGAAGACACTGAAGACTGGAGTAACTTTCTTTTCTGAATATTCACATAGAAAATCGCAATAATGTTGCACTATTTAACTGTATTTCTGATCAAATAAATTCACCCTTATTGAGCAGATGAGACTTCCTTCAAAAACATAAAACATCATCATTCCTGAATAATCAGCTTTTCTTCTTACACTGCTTTCTTCTCTCTCTTCAGAGCTCATGTGAATCATTGGGAAACCCCAGTCAGATTCCTTCCCAACAATCAAACTAATTTCATTCTGACATTAGTACAGAGAGTGATGTGTGCTCTTGGTTGGTCTGATGTGAGTTTTTGTGAATCTCAGAGGCTGTGATCAGATAAGGCTGTTTGTTTCGTTTGTCTGAGGATGAAGCGTCCCACTCTCAGAGCTGATGTCATTCTTTAGGAGCTCTAATAACGGTTCTTGTGCTCAGCGTTTGTGCTGTAAGGCAGATGAGCTCATGTTTAGATGAAGCTGGAAGAGGATCTAGTTCTTTCGCTGTAGGCAGACGAGTCTCGCTGCTTGTAGTTTCTCTAGAGAGAAACATGACTGATCGTGTCCCAGCTACAACCAATCATCTGCTCACAAAATGACCTCATTATTAGGCCAGCAGAACGCCTCATACGACTGGAATACCCATCATTCCCAGCGCTGCACGTCACATACAGTATATGGATGTATGTATATATAAAAATGTACATATTTTTTAAATATTGTTCAAGTGAAAACAGTTTGTAATTAAAATACATTTATATTTATTATATAAATAGATTTTCAGCTTGCTTATATTTCGTGTATATATAATACTAAGTATATAATTTTAGTAAATTAGTTTCCTGTGGCTCAGTGGTAGAGCATTGTGTAAGCAGCCCAAGGTTGTGGGTTCAATTCCCCGGGAACACATGTTAGGTAAAAACTGTTAGCCTGAATACACTAAGTCGCTTTGGATAAAAGCGTCTGCTAAATGCATTGATTTAATTTTAATTTAATTTAACAGTTCGATTTTCTGTTAAGATTTTTTGAGAGACTGTGTATGTGAAAAGCACCATAAAAATGCATTTGACAAATATATTTATATTGTGCAAAATCTCTTTAAAAAATGCATTTTACGAAATTTTATGAATAATGTATTATAATATGGGAAATGTATTAAATTGGGCATTTATATAATATGTTGGACTGTATATGTTGTACTGTTTACAACATGTATTTAGCATATATTCTACATATGTGTTGGCTAGAAAGAAATAGTTTTTTCTGTGTATAGTAGCTTCCCAACCTCAATTGTTTATTTGTTAGATATTTGGTCTAATTTGATTCTGCTTTCAGTCTACTTCTGTTTTTAGATCATTTTTTAATTTTATGAGCCTGAAAGTAAAGAACGCAGCAGAGAAAGCACTTTTCCCAGCAGAGCTGCTTTTGTAAAGGAGTGTGTGAAGTGCGCTTGAGCTCCTGCTTTCTTCACTGCTCAGGAACTGAGATTCGATCATTTCCTGAGCGAGGTCCAGGAAGTCAGGAAAAGCACTGAAGGGTCATTTCCTCTGGAGTTTCAGCTTTCAAATGAAGAAGCTGCTGAAATGATCCGAGCACACGCTGGAAAGAACAGTGACACAGACCTGACAGTGATTCATGAGTGTCCTCCTGATGCAGCAGTGATCAGCTGTGTGTGGAATCACAATGACTCCAGTATTGATTGTTTGGAGGGGTTTGGGTTATGTAGGGATCATGTGTGTGTGTGGCTTTGAGAGTGACTCACACACACACACACACACCTCTCTTTTCTTAATGTTTAATGTTCCACATTTTCTAGATTTTCTTTATTTTTCTCCTTCAGTTTTTGTCATCTTTCGTAAGCATGACAGTAACTGAACATCAGTACTGCTAATGTGTTTGATGCATGCAATACAAACAAAGCAGAGTAGAATAAATGAAAAATGAGGGCTTTTATCTCTTGTACTTTTTTAAAACATAGCAATAGTTTAACCAAATCAAATTAACAAGTAAGAAATAACATTAAAGTAAAAAAAAAAAAAGTAAATATAAAATCTGATATAACAAAATATAAAAATAAAAATAATTAAATATGATAGAATAAAGTGTTGTTGTTATTTTTATGTTTTTGTTATACCGCTATCATTTTTATCTCTTATAAAGCATCTTTGAATACCTTTAAAATAAATTAGAGTTAGTATTTTACTTTATTGTCTTGGGCTCAAAGCTGCAGAAATACAAAACAACCACCTTTCTATTCTGTTCTATTCTGTTCTGTTCTGTTCTATTCTGTTCTGTTCTATTCTGTTCTATTCTGTTCTATTCTGTTCTGTTCTGTTCTGTTCTATTCTGTTCTGTTCTATTCTGTTCTGTTCTGTTCTGTTCTGTTCTGTTCTGTTCTATTCTGTTCTGTTCTATTCTGTTCTGTTCTGTTCTATTCTGTTCTGTTCTGTTCTATTCTGTTCTATTCTGTTCTGTTCTGTTCTGTTCTATTCTATTCTATTCTATTCTATTCTATTCTGTTCTATTCTATTCTATTCTGTTCTGTTCTGTTCTGTTCTATTCTGTTCTGTTCTGTTCTGTTCTGTTCCATTCTGTTCTATTCTGTTCTGTTCTGTTCTTTTCCATTCTATTCTATTCTATCAATTGGAAATGTGCTCAGTTGTCACTAATAGCATGCAAACATCAACTAAAAATCTTAGTGGTCCTAAAACAGCTTTATTTTCTTTCAGTTCTGTGTAGTTCCTTAGTTTTTCTGTTGATTTAGTGGAGATAGATGAGGTTTCATCGTGAGCTTGACTCTGTTATCAGTGTGTGTGTGTGTGTGTGTGATGTTTAGGCACATGGTGATTTCTCCAGTCATGACTCTTTTCTTTATCATGTTTTGTCTCTCCTCCTCAGGTATGAGCTGAGGATCCGTTACCTGCCCAAGGGCTTCCTCCAACAGTTCGCTGAAGACAAACCCACTCTCAACTATTTTTATCAGCAGGTGAGTAAAGGTGCACTCGTCAGGGTGGGTGTGTGTATAGTTATTTAGCATGCACCTCTGTCCACAGCAGCTCAAATGTGTGAATGTTTCTGTTTGCAGGTGAAGAATGGCTACATGCTGGAGACGGCGGATCAAGTGGATCAGGAGATCGCGCTGAAGCTGGGGTGTCTTGAGATCAGGTGCGTTCATGCTTCATCGGACACGGTTCATCGTCCCGTCAGCAGCGAGACTGTGAGAGGATTGTGTTAATTTCTGCCGTTCTCTTTTCCAGGAGATTCTACAGAGAGATGAGAGGAAATGCTCTGGATAAAAAATCCAACTATGAACTGCTAGAGTAAGTGTTCATTGCTGACCGATATGCACTTCATGCTAAACATTATATCTAACAGAGTTTAATTGTCAAAATGGCACAGTTCAGATCTCAGGATGCCAGGATACTGACTGACAGATCACTGCTAATAAAGCTGAACTTCTCCTGGACATCATGTCCTCAGCACACACACAAACACAGAGTCACACTTCATCTCAGCGGGGACTGACACACACACACACGTGTGTGCATTAGTTCCAGGTCATCCCATCAGTCGCCTGCAGGCACACAGCAGCGCTCTGGCCCCTCAGGGGGCGGGACAGGGCAGAGAGAGCGCACCAATCACAGAGCCACTCTGATTTGAGTGACAGCTGCACAGACAGCAGCTGCAGGGAAGGACATCATCACCTGGTCACCTCTGATTTCACTAGCAGTCAAATACTATTACAGATTTTAATGTTTTTTTTTCTTCAACTGATTATAACTCTGCTCTAAACAACATATTAGGAAATTAAGATACAGAAACTGTTGGATGTATGTAACATAATTCCCATATATTTAATGTTTAATATTGATTTATAAAATGTATAAATATATAAGAAATCTTATATAATTTTCATATTGTAAACATTGCTGCATCATATTATGCTTAATTTACCAATAGTTAATAATATAATGTTATGAAGGGAAAAGTACAAAGTATATATATTATACTGTATTCAGTTATTTTAATGTCTACAAAGTTTGATTTTATTAATAGATTTCAATTTTAGTAATTTGATTTTTAATAAAATAAAGTTTTATTTATATATTTTATTTCACTTAAACTATATTTTATTTTATTTGTTGTTTAATTAACATAAAAAAATTCATTTTAATTTTAGTCACTGACAAAACCCCTGCTCTGAACAATAGAATAGTGTAGAAACTGTGTAGTGAATTTGTGTAAATCATACCAGTTTGTTTTCTTTTATTGTAATCTGTGTGGGAAAATATGATGGTAACAGGGTTTTTTCACAACCTGGCAACCAAGCCTCAAAATTGTTTGGTATAAATCATGTAAAAAATGTATAAATGTAAAGACACAATTCTAGGTTTTACTATACTACCGTTTATTTTTGTTTATTCTGTTCCCTTCAAAACATGCATAATTAATGCATATAGGAGAGGTTGGAAATGCACTACCATGACAAAGCTGAATTTTGATTTGTTTGAAGCATGTCTCTAAAAACGCAGTAGAGGATGACATGAGATAGTAATGTTTTCCACATGCATGCGAGGTTTTCATGAAGTTTGGAAAAGTTGATTCACTGGTCCACATGTCATCCAGCATGTGTTTCTAGATCAGATGAGATCAGTTCACCAGGTGGGCTGCTTCTCTGTGGAAACGTCTCGATTCAGATCCAGTTTGCTGGCCGTCTGTGAGTTTGTGATGACATCATCACAGCTGCGCTCTGATTTCTGCTCTGTTTTTCTCTGTTCGCAGAAAGGACGTTGGACTACGACGGTTCTTCCCCAAAAGTTTGTTGGAATCGGTTAAGGTGAGAGGTTGCTTTCTACTGCAGACACATCGGTTATAACATTTGTGCATTTGCCAGTATTTAGCCAGTATGTCTCTGTCTTAAATTGAAAAATTGGGATTAAAGTTGCATGAAGTCAAATAATGCAAAGATGCATATTATTATTTAATGTTATATACTTGTAAGTAATTCCTCCATGCAAATATATATATAATTAGTTTTTATTGTTTATAAGTATTTATTTTCTGTTTTCTTTTCTCTTTTTTGTAATTTAGTTATGTGCTTTTGTAATTTCTTAAAGTATTTAATATGTAGCATTTTATTATTCTTTTTTACATGGTTTGCTTTTTAATTTCCAATTTTTTGTAGCTTTGTTATGTGCTTTCGCTTTTATTATTTTTATTAAAATTATGTATAAATATTTATTCATATTTATTAATAATTTTTAGATTTTTCTATTTTCATTTTAATGTTCAATTGTTTGTAATTTTCTTATATGCTTTTGTTAATTTTTGTTAGTTTGTTTATTTTTTATATTTTTATATATTTTTTTATTTTATTACTTTAATTTGTATTTTTCTGTATAGCTTTTATTTTATTTTAAAATAATTTATATATATATATATATATATATATATGTGTGTGTGTATATATAATGTAATTGTAGTTATTTTAGTAAGTCAATCTAAACTAAAAAATTAGAAATGTTATCTTGGCAACTAGCTGCAAAATATATTTATTTTATATTATGCAAAAATATTCCTTTTTTTATATTTAATTCATTTTTTTATGGTTTTAGTTTTGGTTAGCTACAGTGCCCTGATGGTGACTCTGTTAACAATGTTAACAGACCCCCCCCCCCCCCCCCCCCCCCCCCCGAATTCTTTTGTTGTAAGATACCAGTGATTTAATGATTTCCTTTTTTATTTCAGACTGTTGGCTATACAGAATATCACAATACAGAAGTGAATCTATTTCATCTCTTTATATTGTGTCCTGACCCCGATATAGCATCCTGTCCCTAAAGAGCTAGTATAACTGTATAATCTCTGAAATGCACTCTCAAAAAAAAAAAAAAAACCTGAGACTGTGTTATGCTGAACAACCAAATGTTTTATTAACATAAATTATTATGTACATTAGTATTTAAACTAACAAAAAATACTCTGCCACAAGGAAAAAAATCCAAATAAATAAATATAATAACCTTTTTCTATTATAAACACTATTTACCCTCCAGTACACTCACGTTTATGTTGACTGCAAGATTCTAAGTTAAGGTAAAGGCTAATTGACATTCAGTTACTTGCTAACGTACTATTCTATCATCCTGGGTAACACTATCACCAGATGATACTTTTTTCCACAGTAGAATCTGCATTTGAAAGCCTGGTCAGTTACTTCTGCTAGTTTATTTGTGCGGCTCTAGTTATTTTGCCTACTTACACTCTGACTCTGCTTTATGAAAAAGCTTCTTATGTCCCTTTTCTTCTTCTTGGGTGGCATCTACAAAGTAAAAAAAGGGGCAAAAAACGGAATATTAAAATGTTTTTACTCTGGCCTTTGTATGTGGCAGAGAGACAGCCCTGGTGACTTACGGTCGGCGTCGTCAACATGCGCGCACACACACACACACACACACACACACACAGTGTGCGCAACACCCACTCGCTGCTAGTGCAAGCACAAAAGTAGTCCCGGCAAGCGCGTGTAGCCTGTCAGATACCCCGCCGCCAATCAAATTACGGCATTTCTTGTACTGTCGTCGTCATGGCCGTTATAATCGATCCAAATAGCAGTGCAAAGATCAAAATAGCAGTTCAAAGGAGCTTCCTAAATACTGGTGGGGACAAATTTGTCATCTCAAAATATTGATAGGGACTAGTACCTAGCGTCCCCGCCTAAACCTACGCCCATGTGTTAAACCCCCAAACCTCCACTGCCTCACTCTCTGTTCCCATCGGCCGGGAGCTTTATTGCTATGTTGCTCGAGAGCGGTTCATTTAGGCCTGTTATAGCATTTAATCTGTGTGCTTCCTAGAAAAAGTCCTTTTGGAGAGTTTCCAGCATCAGTGTGTGAGCAGAGCTCTTTTGATCGAGTTAGAAACAGGGTTCAGCCATCTGTCACTGAGCGCATAAATCAAATCCAGCCCTGAGTCATCATTTTAATAACTGTTTGTTTTCAATGCACAGGGAGCTTATTAAAGGGATAGTTCTCGCAAAAACATGTGAATCCTTTATGTCATTCAAAACTTGCATGATTCTTTTTGCGGGTGCATAAAAGGAAACATTTGGATGAGCTGCTGTTTTCCATGCAGTGGAACTGTAAGAAGTCTCTTCTGCTCACCAAGGCTGTATTTATTTATGCAAAAATACTGTAAAAACAGTTAAATATTTTTACAATTTTAAATAACTGTTTTCTAAGTGAATTTCTGTTCAAATGTAATTTATTTCTGTGATCAAATATGAATTTTCAGCATCATTACTGGAGTCCTTAGTGTCACATGATCTTCAGAAATCATTCTAATGTACTGATTTGTAAATGGCATTATGGCACAAAAATGATGGCAGATATATTCCATTAAAATCAATGAAGAAAAAACAGAATAGATAATAGATGAGATTAATATTCAAAATTATTATTATAATTTTTTTTTAATTGTTATTCATTAAAAAGACAGTAGTAGTTGGCTATGCCATAGTTTATTTATTTAATAATTTATTGTTGTTTTAATTGTTTAAATTATTCATCTTTTTTCATCTTTATCATCTTTTAATTATATATATATATATTTTTTTTTTTCATAATCTTTTATTGATGTCTTTGCTCATATTTATTTTAAATATTTTTTTAACAATTACAATAT